>NC_058131.1:605432975-605556003 GCF_016433145.1 Gracilinanus agilis | reverse complement strand
ATGTTAAAAAAAATAAAAAATAAAAAATATTAAAAAAAATCAATACTTAATATCAATTCTGACAGAAAATAAAGTTTTAAAAAAAGACCTTGATATTAGATAAAATCTTAAAGAAATTTAAGTGATAAATTTAAAATCATACATTTGGATTTTAAAAATCAACTACAAGAACAGAAGATGTAGAGGAATGACTAATTAATAATTAAACTGAAAATTATCTATTTTTTAATGAATTGCAAGTTCAATATTAGTCAACAGCAATATAAGGAAGAAGAAAGGCAGGGAGATAGGGAGGCAGGAAATATTTATTAAATGCCTGCTTTGTGCCAGGTACTGTACTAAGCATTATTTTATAAATAATATCTCATTTTACCTTCCCAAGAATCATAAAAGGTAAACAAGGCAACAAATGACTTACCACTGGTCACATGGCAAGCCTTTGAAGCTGGATTTGAACTTAGGTCTAGTCTAATTTCAAACCCAGTGCCCCATCTATTGTGCCATCTAGTGGTCAAAAAAAGCTAATAGAGCCTTAGGTTACATAGTATCCAGGCCAATGGAGTTTATGGTCCTTCTATTCTCTATTCTGGTAAGCTTGGATTTAATTCTAGATGCCTGCACTGATAAGCCCAAGAGTGTCCAGAGGAGGGCAACTTGAATGCACATGAGCCTTAAGAGCATGTAATTACAAATTACAAGTTAATTACAAGTTACAAGTACTTAAATTGAAAGAATTGAGATATTTAGCTTGAAGCAAAGATGGGGTAAGAAACATGATAATATTCTTCAAATACTTGAAGAGCTGATACATGGAGAGGGAATAGATTAGTTCTACCACCAGGTAGAACTAAAAGGAATGAATGGAAATCATGAAGAGGCAAATTTAAATTTGATATGAGGAAAAACTTCCTGAAAGTCAAAAATGTCAAAAAGTGGAATGGACTGCCTTAGGAGGCGGTGGGTTCCTCCTCATCAGATGTATTCAGGCAGAGGCTGAAAGACCACTTCGTGGAAATGTTGTAGGGGAGATTTTTGTCTAGTTGGCCTCCAAGGTCCATTTCTAACTTGGAGATTCTGTGATTCTGCATGTTACTTATTTTCTTAGCACCCATAAAAAAGTTAGGACTCCAAACTGACCATTATTCCAGCACATAGCATTTTCTCCAAATTACACAACTGTGAGATCTTGAGGGGCATGGGAAAGGGGGACAGGAGGAAGAAATGAACCCCTGATCTGAGCAGCTAAAGGGTTTTTTTTGCCATTCTCTAAATTTTATAGCATGAATAACAATCCTTAGCAAGAAATGGCATTGCCTTTTAAAAGCCACACCTATTCATAGTGAGGCAGATGGTTTTCTCATTTGACTCACTTTTGCTCATACTAGAAGGCACTAAATTCAAAAAACTGGCTGTTATTTATAGCATTTTGATGACAGCCAAACAGGAGGTGGGTGGAGAGGTCCCAGTTTGAAGCCACTGAATGATGTCTCAGTCTGTTGTGGGTAATCATCAACACTGACACCTCTGACCCTGGTGAGGAGCAAATCCACCTGAATTTTCACTGTTCTCATGTAATCATATTGGAGCTTTGGGGAATTTTCATAGCTTTAATCACATTTATCCTAAGAAGGAAAATCAAAGTAAAGGGATCATTTATTTCTCATAGAAGATTTAAAATGTTTCAGGAAAATTATGGTGGGATTTTTTATGCTTATCTGAAAGCCAGTCTGAATCTCTGTCCAGATGAGATGTGAATCACATAAGCAAACTGATTTGGGTGGTAATTTATGGGATCAGAAGCTTAAAAGTAGTCCCTATTACTAGAGAGTATTTCTCCCATTACCCCTGAGGATCCATCTGGGTCAGCATTAGAATCCTAGAGACTTTTTTCAACTATAAATTTCCTCATCAATAAACTGAGAGGGTTAAATAAGATGATTTCTATACCATCCTTTCAAAGCCAATTTTTGTAATCTCTCAGGCAGAGCACTAATTAGCTTTTCTTCAAGATTAAATAAAATGTAGCACTAAGCAAGCAGGATTTATAGCCAGGCAGCTCTAAATTTTAATCCCATCTTCAACATCTATTAGGTTTTTTTTTTTTTTTACTATGAGTAAGACTTAGTTACCTAATCTGGAAAATGAGGATAATAAAATTGTTTACCTTCAAAATTGTCCATGAGGCTCAAAGGAGATTATATATTTAGGATGATCTGTAGAATATAAATCACTATGTAAATGTCGGCTATTACTAATATCATCACATTCTTTGATTTGGTGAAGTACGGGGGGAAATTATCCTCTTACAACTTGTTACTTTGCTATTATTCTTTTTATTTAGTATTTATGGACTATTACACAGATGGATAAAATTAATTTGTAGAGGTTTTTTGTTTATTTTTTTTTTTGTAATTGACTAAAAGTATTAGGATAGAAGCTCATCTTCTGATGGCTTACTGAAGGCATCCTTGCTACAAATTCTTGTAGCAGATAAGACGATAAAGATATGTACTTCATCCTGTTCCCATATGATTTTGAATTCTTCAGTCAGATCTATATATTAAGAGTTTTCATTCTATGAAGTTTGGATGTTTTGAGACTTTGATATGACCACATCTGTTTTTAAAAAGCACATTGTTAATTAAGGTTTCATAAATCTTTTATATCTGAGTGATTTTAAGCAACAATTTTGATTGCCATAATGTTCAAGATGCACTAGCATTAATGCATTGCATTCTCAAGGATATATGGGACATGAGAATTTGTCATTTGTTGGTCAAGTAATCAATAAGTAAACATTTGTCAAGTGCCTACTATGTGATAGGCATGGGACAAAGCACTGTAAAAGATTAAGTTCAGATATGTAATTCCAGCCATAGGTCACATTTTACTAAATTTTTTAGTAGATGATAATTTTTGCAGTATATAGAAGTATGTTGCACAGATATTTGTTTACTTTCACCATTTTCTTGAAAAACTTACCCTGATCCAGTCTGAACTCTTTATAGGTGACCCTTCTGTCAATACCTGTGTCAATATAGTGACCCTTAATTGCCATCATAAAATTTGGTTTCCATAAAAAAGATACACAACTTCATCACTTGTTTGAAATTCTTTTGTCTTTATATTGTTGGTGGACATCATGTAGATATTGCCTATGGAGGGCCTTTTGATTCCACTCTTGGAACTGCTTGTTCCAAAAATATTTCTATGGGTGTTTTAAAATATGTTTAACTATTACATATTCTATTACATATTACATAATCTATAAATATTCTTCCTCTTTTTTTAATGAGCAAGTGTTAATCTTAATGCTGTTGCCTTCGTCTTCTTAGTCTTGTGTTTTGTTACTACTAATTAATAAATTACTTGACGTATTAAAATAGGTTTTTTGTTAGGATACATTCCAAATCTGTTATAGTAGATTTTATTACAATTGCAACAGCATTAGTTACTTTAAACAGTTTCTTCCTAATCAGCTTGAATTTCAGGATGTCTCTTAACACATTCATATACAGCTTAATCTCACAGACATTTGAAGTATCTTACTGGAAGAGGTTATTTGTAAGTATCTATTGTATCCACTGATACAGTTTTATCATCAGATTCAAGCATAAGAATTCATTCTATCTTTCCTTAATATATGATAATAAATTTATATTTTTTGAGTCCACAGTTTGAAATAATTAGAAACATTCTACAAGATTAAGGGTTTCAGAGGAGCCATTTAGTTTGATATTATCCATGAATATCAAATGACTAATAAGATGTTTTAGACTGGTATTTTTTAAATTAGAGACTATAATTAGTTATATTTAGCAAAGATAATAATGAATTCGACACTGGACAGAACCTTAACAAATTTAAATCATCTTCCTGAAAATACTATGCTTAATTAACATAAATTACTTTTGGTGTTATTGCATTTTGGACATGTTTTAAATAAGAAACTGTTTCTCATATTGACATGAAATACATTAGCATTTTCAATATACCTGAATCTATTTTATATATGTGGGATGAAGCTGTCCAGCAGCTCCACGAAGATTCCTAGTGGGTTGGACACTCAAAAAGGGGAACCAAGGACTGAGTGAAAATGGGTTACGGGTTAAGGATTGTAAGAATGAAATTTGGGAGATGCCATCTTTAAGTATATATATGTATTTTCTATGGACACGTGGAAATTATCAAACTACATTTCCAGTGGTCCAACGGGTTTCTGTTTCCTGTTCTTTGGGGATAGGGATGCCTACCTCACCACGCAGAAGTCAGTTTAAATCTCCTGGGTTAGGGGGGAGTGCCCTCTTGGCCAGCAGACTCAGGAAGAGAGGTAACAATAGTGGCTGGGGCGGCAGTTTTGAATTCTTATAAGCGCGTGGTCTAATGACTTTATCTATCAGCATGGCTTTAATTAAAATACTAATGTATATATTTATCTCAGCCTTTATTATTTTTAATCTTTATAGGATTAATGGAAAGAGAACATAAGGCAAGAATAAACACACACAAACACAGAAAGTTTTGGCATAAGGTAGACAGACAGTGAGTAAGCTCTGGTGGTCAAGAGCTTAGATGGTTCAGAGCTCTGAGGGTCGAGCTTTTTGGTTAGGAGCTCTGATGGTTAAGAGCTTCTTTGCCAACTGTCCTATAGCTATTTTTATTGGGGTTACAACCGTATATGGGGAGAAGGGGAGAGCCAAGTGGTCTGATACATACGTAATCATCAGGAGATACAAACTGTTGGAACCTGAAATAACAGGTAGAGCAAACATCTAGATCAGGAATCCATGAGGCCTAAGGTCTTGATACAAATGCTGAATGATTGAAGGTAAGGCAAGGAGACTGAGATAACTAACCAGTCTTCCAGAGTGTAGCCTTAGGGAAGGGCTAGGAATTTGGCAAGGTTGAGGTTCAGTTTAATTCAAGGTTACAGAAATCAATCATAAGCAATACAAGAGTCATTTTTTGAGCACTCTTAAAATAATATCACAATTAATGTATACCTGGATTGCTACATGGCAGTATATGAACAAGCTATAGAAATCAAAGGTTTTGAAAAAATCAGTGAGGCAGAGATTTCCTGCCGAGATTAGATTCCTGAACATGAGGCAGGCTGCCGATCTCTCCTATATCTCCTCCAAGAAAAACTCTGAAGTTCATATCAGACCGTATAATGATCAAGAAATCCAATTAGAAAATATATTAAATGAAATATTCTTCCCTATAACTCCACAGAAAGATAGACAATATCCTAAGAGCGATAGGAAAGGAGACCCTCCAGCAAAGTAAGTGCTGTGGTGACCAGAAGTGGAACACATGTAGCCTGCAAGATTCTGTACCTAGCAATAACAAAAACAGAGGGGTCCCTTTAAAAATCCCCAGAGTGTGGATCATGGAAACCTCAAAGAGAGACAGTGGGCAGCAACCAGATTAGTGTCGATCAGGGTAGTACCACTCTATCCTAAGCCACCAGAGAAGATTTTATTTTATTTTATTTTATTTATTTTTTAATATTTTAAAATCTTAACTTCTATGTATTGGCTCTGAGGCAGGAGAGTGGTAAGGGTAGGCACTGGGGGTCAAGGGACTTGCCCAGCTGAGTTGACACAGCTGGGAAATGTCTGAGGCCAGATTTGAACCTAGGACCTCCAGTCTCTACAGAGAAGATTTTAAAGATAAAGCATTCCCAGGGGGTGGGGAGGTAGGGAGGAATTAAGCACTCTGGACTTCAGAAAACTAAAAGGACTGGGAGGCGGGGTTTAGTCCAACAAATTAAGTAACTGAAAGTAATAACAACATGGCATTTCATGCCCACCCAAAAGCATGGCACAGATCACTGTTCAATTCTGACACACACCGCAATTCAAGAATAAAGCTGGATAACTAAGTAAAAATAAAATAAAATACACAATATAGAAAATGATTGCTATTCAAAAATTTTTTTCTTTTTTTTAACCAAGTTTATTTATTTAATTAATTTAGAGTATTTTTTTTCATGGTTACATGATTCATGTTCTTTCCTTCCCTTCCTCCCAACCCCCTCCTGTAGCCAGCGAGCAATTCCAGTGGGTTTTACATGTGTCATTGATCAAGACCTATTTCCATATTATTAATATTTGCAATAGAGTGATCATTTAGAGTCTACATCTCCAATCATATTACCATTGACGCATGTGATAAAACAGTTGTTTTCTTCTGTGTTTCTGCTCCCATAGTTCTTTCTCTGAATGTGGATAGTGTTCATTCTCATATAATCCCTCAGAATTGTCCTGGATCACTGCATTGCTGCTAGTAAAGAAGTCCATTGGATTCAATTGTGCCATAGTATATCCATCTCTGTGTACAATGTCCTCCTGGTTCTGCTCCTTTCACTCTCCTTCACTTCCTGGAGGTTGTTCCAGTTCACATGGAATTCTTCCAGTTCATTATTCCTTTTAGCATAATAGTAATCCATCACCAACAGATACCACAATTTGTTCAGCCATTCCCCAATTGAAGGGCATTCCCTCATTTTCCAATTTTTTCCACCCAAAAAGAGCACAACTATAAATATTTTTGTACAAGTCTTTTTCCTTATTATCTCTTTGGGGTATAAACATAGCAGTGATATGACTGGATCAAAAGTCTTTTAAACTATGCCTTTGGGCATAGTTCCAAATTGCCTTCCAGAATGATTGGATCAATTCACAACTCCACCAGCAATGCATTAGTGTCCCAATTTTACTACTTCCCCGCCAACATTTATTACCTTCCTTTGCTGTCATAATAGCCAATCTGCTAGGTATGAGGTGATATTTCAGAGTTGTTTTGATTTGCATCTGATTATAAGAGATTTAGAACACTTTTTCATGTGCTTATTGATAGTTTTGTTTTCTTCATCCAAAAATTGCTTATTCATGTCCTTTGCCCATTTATCAATTGGGGAATGGTTTGATTTTTTTTACAATTGATTTAGCTCCTTATAAATTTGAGTAATTAGACCTTTGTCAGAGGTTTTTGTTATAAATATTTTTTCCCAATTTGTTGATTCCCTTCTAGTTTTGGTTGCATTGGTTTTGCTTGTACAAAACCTTTTTAATTTAATGTAATCGAAATTATTCATTTTATATTTTGTAATATTCTCTATCTCTTGCTTGATCTTAAAATCTTTCCTTTCCCATAGATCTGACAGGTATACTATTCTATGTTCACCAAATTTGCTTAAGGTTTCCTTCTTTATATTTAAGTTATTCACCCATTCTGAATTTATCTTGGTGTAGGGTGTGAGATGTTGATATAAACCTTATCTCTCCCATACTGTTTTCCAATTTTCCTAGCAGTTTTTGTCATATAGTGGGGTTTTGCCCCCAAAGCTGGGATCTTTGGGATTATCATATACTACCTTGCTGAGATCATTTGCCCCAAGTCTATTCCATTGATCTTCCCTTCTTTCTCTTAACCAGTACCATATTGTTTTTGTTTTTTTTAAACCCTTGTACTTCGGTGTATTGTCTCATAGGTGGAAGATTGGTAAGGGTGGGCAATGGGGGTCAAGTGACCTGCCCAGGGTCACACAGCTGGGAAGTGGCTGAGGCCAGGTTTGAACCTAGGACCTCCTGTCTCTAGGCCTGAGTACCATATTGTTTTGATGGCCACTGCTTTATAGTACAATTTAAGATCTGGTATTGCAAGGCCCCCATTCTTCACATTTTTTCCATTATTTCCCTTGATATTCTTAATCTTTTGTTCTTCCAAATGAACTTTATTATAATATTTTCTAATTCAGTAAAAAAGTTTTGTGGTAGTTTGATAGGTATGGCACTGGATAAGTAAATTAATTTGGGTAGGACTGTCATTTTTATTATGTTAGCTCATCCTACCCATGAGCAATTAATGTTTTTCCAGTTGTTTAGATCTAGTTATAATTGTGTGGAAAATGTTTTCTTATTGTTTTCATATAATTCCTGTGTTTGTCTTTGCAAATAGATTCCTAAATATTTTATATTGTCTAGGGTGATTTTAAATGGAATTTCTCTTTCTAGCTCTTGCTGCTGAGTTGTGTTGGAAATATATAGGAATGCGGAAATTTATGTGGATTTATTTTGTATCCTGCAACTTTGCTAAAGTTGTTGATTATTTCTATTAGCTTTTTAGTTGATTCTCTAGGATTCTTTAAGTATACTATCATATCATCTGCAAAGAGTAATAGTTTAGTCTCCTCATTGCCTACCTTAATCCCTTCAATTTATTTTTCTTCTCTAATTGCTACTGCTAGTATTTCTAGTACAATGTTAAATAATAGAGGTGATAAGGAGCATCCTTGTTTCACTCCTTATCTTATTGAAGGAGCATTCTTGTTTCACTCCTCATCTTACTGGGAAGACTTCTAATTTATCCCCATTGCAGATGATGCTTGCTGATGGTTTTAAATATATGCTGTTTATTATTTTTAGGTAAGACCTTTTCATTCCTATACTTTATAGTGTTTTTGTCAAAGGCTTTTTCTGCATCTGTTGAGATAATCACGTGATTTCTGTTGGTTTGGTTGTTGATATGGTCAATTATGTGAATGGTTTTCCTAATATTAAACCATACTTGCATTTCTGGTATAAATCCCACCTGGTTATAGTGAATAATCCTCATGATCACTTGTTGGAGTCTTTTTGTTAGCATTCTATTTAAGATTTTTGCATCTATGTTCATTAAAAAGATTGGTCTATAGTTTTCTTTCTCTTTTTTTGGTCTGCCTGACTTTGTGTCATAAAAAGAATTTGGTAGAACTCTTTCTTGGCTCATTTTGTCAAATAGTTTGTATTGTGTTGGGGTTAATTGTTCTTTTTTTTTTTTACCCTTGTACTTCGGTGTATTGTCTCATAGGTGGAAGAGTGGTAAGGGTGGGCAATGGGGGTCAAGTGACTTGCCCAGGGTCACACAGCTGGGAAGTGGCTGAGGCCGGGTTTGAACCTAGGACCTCCTGTCTCTAGGCCTGACTCTCACTCCACTGAGCTACCCAGCTGCCCTTATTGTTCTTTAAATTTTGATAGAATTCACTTGTCAATCCATCTGGCCCTGGAGATTATTTTTAGAGTTCTTTGATAGCTTGTTCCATTTCCCTTTCTGATATGGGATTATTTAAGTATTCTATTTCCTCTTCTGTTAATCTAGGCAATTTATGTTTTCATAAATATTCATTCATTTCACCTAGGTTGCCATATTTATTGCTATATAATTAGGCATAATAGTTCTTAATAATTACCTTAATTTCTTCTTCATTAGAGGTGAGGCCACCTTTTTCATCTTTGATATTGCCCTCAGGGGTAAGTCTGTTGTGACCTCAGCCTGCCCCCAAGAACCTAGAGATTGCCCTAGCACTTGTTCTGACTCTGGCACAGTAGGTGGAGTGGGGAGGGGTGATCAACTTATGCTTTGGCAGGTGTAATTTTACCCCCTTATGGCATGGAAATGCCCAAACCCTGCCTACCTTCAAGGCTGCAGCCTATTGTAGAGCCCCTTCACTCATCTGATTTTGATTTTTGTCCTTTTGAGGCACTTTATATCAGTTGGTTGTGAGGAGAAGACCCTTGCTTTCTTCTGTGGCTTTGTTAGCCCAAAAGTTCACAAAATTTTTGATGACCAACTGTGAATGACCTAGTTAATCTCACCAATCTCAGAGATTCATGATGAAAAAGATGTCATCTACTTTCAAAGAAAGAAATGATTCAGTTTGGTCTGAATGCAGACCAAAACATAATATATTTCATTTTCTTTCTTATTTTTTATATTTCTCTTGAATTTTGTATTTGGACATCAAATTTTCTGTTTAGTTCTGGTCTTTTCTTTAGGAACACTTGGAAATCCTCTATTTTGTTATATGCCCATACTTTCCCCTGAAAGTATATAGTCAGTTTTGATGAGTAGGTGATCCTCGGTTGTAGACCCAATTCTCTTGTCCTTTTGAATATCATATTTGAAGCCTTGCAATCATTTAGTATTCAGGCTGCCAGATCCTGTATAATACTGAAGGGTGCTCCTTGATATCTGAATTGTTTCTTTCTGGCTTCTTGCAATATTTTCTCCTTAGCTTAGAAGCTCTTGAATTTGGCAATTACATTCCTGGAGTTTGTCTTTTGAGGATTTAATATAGAGGATGTTCTATGGACTCTTTCAATGTCTATTTGCCCTCTTGTTCAAGAATATCAGGGCAGTTTTCTTGCATAACTTCTTGTAGAAGGATGTCAAGGCCTCATTTTTCAGGTTTTCTGGTAGATCAATGATTCTCATATTGTCTCTCCTAGATCAGTTCTCTGGGTCTGTCATCTTCTCAATGAGATATTTCATGTTTCCTTCTATTTTTTAATTTTTTTTTTTAGTTTGAGATCTCTTCCACAAAATGTCTAATATGGAAAAATATTTTATATAATTACACAAGTAAATCTGTATTAGTTTGCTCACCATCTCAGAGAAGCAGGAGGGATAGAGGGAAAGGAGGTAGAGAGGGTGGGAAGGAAGAAAGGAATTTGGAGTTCAACATTTTTTAGTTTTTGCAGGTAATTAGAAAATATTAACTATTAATAATAAGTAAAATGTGCAAAATAAAATAATGTTAATCTAACTCTATAACAACTTTAAGCAGAGGCTAAAATAAAAGAAAACAGATTTTCCAAAAGAACTACATAAAATCCTAGAGAAAAAATAGTTGACAGGGGTAAAAAAACGAAATGAAAGCCCCAGAGGAAAGAATTAAAAGCAAGGAATGAAAAAAGCACCTAATATGTACCATAGCTATAGTATCTACTTTACTAAGCACTTTACAAATATTTTCATATTTAATCCTCTCAACAATCCTGAGAGGTAACCACGTCTTGAAGGAAGAGTAATGGACAATAGTTTCAAAGAAAAGGTGCTAAACCTTATCTTAGTGAGGGACTCCCTGAAAATTGAAATAGATGTAACAAAAATAGGTGACTCCAAGAGAGAGAAAAACTGTATGAGAACAAAGTTAAAAGTTTGAAAAAAAAATGGAAAAAATGTAAGATACCTGGTACAAAAAGAACAAAGAAAGTTATTATAAAATGTTGAAAAATGCACAGAATGAAAGCATAGACAATCAGGATGGTTTTGCAAATACCATGTAGAATTTATTATATACTTTTTTAAAAGGAATCAGTTAGAAATGAAAAATCATACCTTCAAAGGAAATAATATTTGCATTTTGTTTTGTGTATGGAAATATTCTTTTTCATTTTTAAATTCAGAACATAAAAAATAAAGTTGACTAATGAAATAATGAGTCACTAAATTAACAATAAGTTGCTTTTTATACATGGGCCTTTGAGGCACACACTTTTTGTTCCTCAGACAATATATTTTTGTTTATAGAATTATTAGTAGTTGTAGACATTATTGCTTGCCAAACACGCAACAATCATCTATTTAATGCCTACTATGTGCCAGGCAATAGGAAAATAAATACAAAAATAAGAAGTCCTACATGTCCACAGACAGACCTGAGAGGCCAGTAAGCCTTTGTAAACTAAGGGAGCTTTGTAAATAGGAGACTGCTTAGGTAGCAGTGGATAGATCAGGGTTTGGAGTCAGGAAGAATGAGTTCAAATGCAACCTCAGATATTTACTAGTTGTGTGAGTCTGGATAAGTCACATAATTTCCACTTACCTAACTCTACTGGAGAAGGAAATAGAACACCACTAGAGTATCTTTGCCAAAATAATTCCATGGACAGTGTGATCCACAGAGTTACAAAGAGTCAAATGTGACTGAATAACAAAACTATGATAGGGCTGAATAAAGGATTAATAGCCTAGAACTTAGCATTACCTTGTTTTGCCCACTGTACTCTACAACTAAAGACAGAGAAACTATTCTTTTTCCAAATCAAAAATAGGAAAGATGAAAAGAAAGCCATCTTGAGAGATGGAAAAAACCTTAAAGGCAATTCAATCTAACTTTCTGATCATGAAGCAGTTTCCCTGTAATATCCCCTATCCAGGGGCTATGATAATTAGATTAAATCTACACTGCCCATCTTTAGATTTAATCACCAAAGGTGAGAGCACCTCCATTTCTGAGAGGCTCATAACCCACGTGTGCTAGAGTAGGTGACGAATAAGAATTAACTGACCACCCCCTAGGCATCGTAAGAGAAGTGTCTGTTGTGATTGGACAAGCAAACTAAGGGAAGGCACAGGAAGTGATGCATAAGTGACCCCTTTAAAAGAGGGAGTTGAGTGAGTGAGGCGGGCTTCTGGTGAAGAGGGCTGCTACTGAAGCTCTTCTGGTCCATGAAGGAGTACTGGCTGGAATGCGGAGACCTTGGTGAGACTGCTTTCAATATCTTTTTTAGAAGTCCACATGGTGAGTTTAAAGACTGAATCTTCCTGAACTTCTGTTAAGGAACTTTCCTTTAATAGACTCTGTGAATGAAGCTTTGCTTCATTCACCTCCGGGCCTCTGGCCCTCTGACTCTTGGTTGAGGGTTAATTAGATCTACCTGGATTAATTAGAGGGTTGTAGTAATTTACCTACTGCCTTAGATTTTTATTTCCTTATTGCTTTCTCTCTATTCTCAATTGTAAATAAACTTCTGTAAAGTCAATTTTGACTTGAGATTATTCTTAATTGAGGATGGATAATTGTTCAATCCTCTGGTGACCAACTTTTAATATAGTTGACCCCAAAACCCTTTTTCCCCCCTTACAGGGGTCACCAGCTTCTGCTTGTTCACATCCCATTACAGGATCTCATCTTAACACATAACAACCATTCCATCATTGGAACATGATGATTCCTTGGTTTATAGAACAAGAGGTAACAACAAGGCACAATGGATAGAGCACTGGCCTTAGAATCAATAAGATATGAACTCAAATCTGTCATTAGATACTTACTAGATGTGTAAACCTGAGCAAGTCACAGAATTTCTGTCTGCCTGTTTCCTTACCTGTAAATTGGGGATAACAATACTATTTCACAATGTTGTCATGAGGATCAAATGAGGTAAAGCTTATAAAGTGCTTTGCAAGCCTTAAAGCATCCTATAAATGTTAGCTCTTATTATTAAAGACTTTCTAGTCCATTCCACCTCATTTTATAGATGAAGTGAGACAGACAGAAAGAAAGAAAGAAAGAAAGAAAGAAAGAAAGAAAGAAAGAAAGAAAGAAAGAAAGAAAGAAAGAAAGAAAGAAAGAAAGAAAGAAAGAAAGAGAAAAAAGTGAAAGGAAGTTAAATGAATTACTCCAAGATCATATTGGTAGGAAGTAACTTCAAGGATTCAAAACTCTAATTGAAAAATCTTTAACTCCAAATCCATTGTCCTTTCCACTGTATCATGGTAGCTTTCATGACATCAGGATATTATTTCTATTAATCTGATTTGTAATTTCATTTAACTTCTGTCCACTATTCATATCTGGGATAGGCAATGACCAGATCTCACAGAAAACCCTGAATGCCAAGTTAATTATTTTGGGTGACATTTTCTAGGCAAGTAGTTGAAAGCCACTGGAAGTCCCTGAGCATATTGGACTGGGGTTTTCATACCATTTGAGGCTCTAAGAGTAGTATAACATCCAATCCATCTATATGAAAAAGATGATAGTAGGATACATTTCTCACTATATAGTTTTAAAAATAATTTCATAAATCTCTCCTAAGCCACTCATAAATATTTAACTGTTCACGTTAAGTTTCTTAGAAATATAACAGGCTCACATTTTTTCCTCATTTTCCTGAGTCCTATTTCTTCCTTCTCCATAATGTGTGTTCCCTTCTGGCAAGTTCTGACTCATATCCATTTACAGGCTACAGTCTTTCTGTTATCCTAGAG
The DNA here is from genome assembly GCF_016433145.1 of Gracilinanus agilis. Classification (NCBI taxonomy): domain Eukaryota; kingdom Metazoa; phylum Chordata; class Mammalia; order Didelphimorphia; family Didelphidae; genus Gracilinanus; species Gracilinanus agilis. The sequence goes on along the minus strand of NC_058131.1, from coordinate 605,542,179 downwards.
TCCTTATCCCCAAGATCACAGTTCTTTGTTCTCCCTCTTTCCCACCTCTTTTAATGTTCCCATAAATTGTTTCTTTGTTGTTTACCAATACTTTCCCCATCTATAAATTTGAGGACTGGTTTCAAAATTCTTTTGCTGTAATCTATCCAAAAGACCAGGTGGTACTCTATCTTGTCTTTAAATTATTCTCTTAAGCAGATGATATTTGTGTCTCTCAAAAAACTTTCTAGTGGCTTTAACTACCAATTTGTTATATTGAACATTCCAGAGGACATGCCTGGTTTACCCTACTTATTCAATTTCCTGCAGTCTCTTAAAGATCTTTGTAATGTCTTCATACTTTAATATAATTTACTTTATGGGCACAGCTCTCCTTTGATATATTTTAATATAACTTTTTTGTTTTTTCTCTTAATATCCTCCATCTTTACCACTGTCCCCCATTCCACTATACATTTTATGTCTCTTGGAAGTTTCTTTGCATTTTCTCCTCCCTAGAGCATTACTTTTTCACCAAATTTTCAACACAGGTCATTGGAATTGGAAGCTCTATCTCTTTCTCATCCCACAACTGGTCATCCTCTGTCTTAATATTGGAGCATGAATACCTTGACTTACTGAATTATTTTGAAGAATATAATGATTCTGAACACTTGCTTCCCTCTCATCTCACCTGAGTTTCTTGAAATCTTTGGTGTCCTTCAAGATTCAATTCAAGAACTACCTTCTTAGCAAGCCTTTATTTGTTGCTCCAACTGCTAGAATCTTCTTTTACCTTGTTTCTGTCTTGTATAGTTCTTGAAAATACCTATTTGTGTACATATGTCTTTCCTGAAATTCCCAGGCATTAATGCCTTACCATATCAAATAAAACATATCAATAAAACTTTTTAAAGTTTAAAGCTAGATGGATTTAGAATTTTTTGGACTTGACCAAAGAATAGATATTAAAAAGTTGATGTCGGTTTGAAAGGCTATAAATAATGGTTTTGTGCTATTTAAAGATTACTTATTTGAAGTATAGATGGACATCTGAAGGCTTAAATGAATCTTGAGTTCATTAAGTCAATACTATAGCTTAGCAGCCCCAAAAGCCTGAGTGGCATTGAAAGGTTATGATCCAGAAATAAAGTGATGTGTCCAGCCATATTCTGCCTTGCTGAGACCTCTTCTAGTATAGCCAGCCAGTCGAAAAAGAAGGCATAATAGGAAAAGAAAAGAGGAAGAAGAGAGACTGTGCCCCCACCCCAAAACTTATCCCTCTCTTGGCCACTGCTAAGCAAGAACACATCTGGAAAAAGTTCACAATTGGTGGTATCCTCCCCATTTGCCTTATCCCTTTTCCCAGTCTGCTTGACTGCTCATGGGATTTAGATAAGATGGAAGTCAATAACTTTATTAATTCCAGTTAAGTGGAGAACCACCAGCCTTTAGCATCTGCTTTGCTTCTACACCCTGCATTGCATGTCATCTTAACTACTTAAGCAACCAACAGACCTCTGGGCCTTGCCATTCACCCTGCTGATGAAAATGTGGGCCCTTCAGGTTTTTCTATCTACTCTTTAGATAAACTTTTTAAAAAATATATTGTCTTTTTCCAAATAGAGTGTTGGCTCCTTGAGGAAAGGAACAGTTTAGCTTTTTCCATTTGTCTTCCTAGAAATTGGTCCAGTTCTTGACATATAGTAAGCATTTATAAAAATTTTTATTAATTCATTTCATTCATATTGTGCCTTGTTTCAAAAAAAGTTATAAATGGGGCAGCCAGGTGGTTTAGTAAATAGAGTCAGGTGTGGAGAAGGGAGATCATGGGTTCAAATCTAGCCTGAGATACTTATTGTGTGACCCTGGGCAAGTCACTTAACCTTAATTGCCTATCCTTTATTACTCCTCTAAGGCAAAAGAGTAATAAAGGATAGGCCATAATTTCTTCTCTCTAGGATTCCATTTCTTCATCAGCAAAATGAGAGTTAAATTAAATGATCTCTAAAGTCCCTTAGTTCTAAAGTCTACAGTCTTAAGATGATATGTCCCAATAGCAGTATAAAGAGGGATTTTTTTCAGTGATAAAGGCTCTCTGCTAGTCCCATCAATCATGTTAACAGAACATCAGGACAAATGCTGTGATGATGATGATCATGATGAGTAACATCAATGGCCTCCAATTTTCATATTCCTTTCTATTTATCTCTATCTTTCTTCACTCTACAACTGCTGCTCTTCCTAATTTCAACTCTGAGGAACAAGGGGCTTAAATTTATCACCTCTAATCTTATCACCATGACCCTGGTCTCAAGCCTTGACTGATAGATACCACTTCCCTCAACCTCCTCTCCCCTCTGATTGGGGAGCCAGATGGTAGAGTATCAAACTCCTACCAATTGAGTAAATTATACTTTGGGGCTCATTCTGCATTTGCCACTCTGCCTGGTTTCAATTCCAGGGAGTGACTCCTTGCTGCCCCTTCTCCCTAAACTGCCCCCTTTTCCTGCCTTTTGTGAGTCATCACCACCTCCCCTACCACCTACCACTCTGGCCAGATTGTAAACTTCTTGAAGGCATGGATTATCTTTCTAGTAAATGTATCCTTAGTGCTTGGCACAATGCCTGGCATATAGTATTTAATGTTTACTGAATTAGATTTATTGGAAAATCAAAGAAAAATGAGCATTTCTTTTTACAACTTTGTCATTTTCACTTTTCTCCCATATAGCATTCAAAAGTGTAACCAAAAGTTTGCTTAGACCTCCCTAAACCCAAGAATATGGCCATTAGACCAGGGAACATGTTTCTTCTAAGGCAGATCATAAGGAACTGCTGTACAAAGTTCTTTAAATATTACATAAAATTCCATTTCATTCAATAGTCTCATCTGATAGCATCTTAATATGTCCATTTTTGCATATAAAATATACCATTCTTCTTTTTTTCTCATATGGCTTACTTTACAATATCTAGAGTAAGGGTCTTTATCATTTTTTCCTGTTGTCTTTTTTTTATATTCTTGATTGACATTCTATTACTTCTCTCATCATCTTAACCCTGCCTTTGCAGAACTTGTTCATTGTTTCTTTATTTTGTTATTTCTGCTCAAATATTTACACTTTTAAAGAATCTTTGCATCCCATTTATTCTATCAACCAGTATGACTGACCTCTGCCTTTTTTATAACATTTTTGAGTTTACTCCTCTTCCAAACAATTTTCATATCCTTCCATTTCTGGTTGGTGTCTCTCAAGTCTCTCCTTACTTTGATACATCATCCACACAGATGCCAGTAATTTTCTTAAAACACAGTTCTATGCCCCAACTGACCCCCACTCAATCAATCAACTCTAGTGGCTCCCTATTACTTTCAATATCAAATATAAAATCATCTTCTTTATATATAAAGCCCTTTACAACCTGGCCCCTCTTACCTCTCCAATCTTCCTAGATAATTATTTGCTCTTTTATCCAGCAACACTGGCCATTTTGCTGTTCTTTGCACAGGACCTTCCATCTCTTGACTATGCTTTTTTCAGTGACTATCCCCCTTGCTTGGAGTATTCTCTCTTCTCATTTCTGCCTCCTGGTTTCCTTTAAGTCTTAGAGCTCCACTACAGCATTCTGTAGGATGCTTTTAACTGTCTGCCTCCCCAAACCTCTCCTACCAGTCCTTCCTCTTGAGAGTACCTACCTTCCATCTACTTTGTACATCTCTTGGATGTATGTAGATTTATACCTGTTATCTTCCCCATTAGAATGTGATTTCTTTGAGAATCCATGTTTTTGCCTTTCTTTGTATTCCCAAAGAACCTAAGTTTTTAGGTAGTGTTTATATAAATACTTGATGACTTGACTTAGCATTTTTTAAAAGAAGGACAAAACTCCTTTCCCCTTTGATCATCCCTCTTACTATAACCTAAATTCCTCCTTTTCCAACAGCTAAGTACTCATACTACATATTTCTGTGAACTTTCTTAGCTTTTGAAAATTCATTTCAACTATTAGCCCTGGAAGACCAGAAAAAGTCACGACAAGTTATATGTATTTAGTTATTAGTTTGTTTCTGCTGGCACCTGAGGGTTAAAACTGTTAAATCTCCTGACCAACATCTCCTTTGGGGAAGTGTAATTTTCTCACTGGGTCAGCCAGGATAAGTTAGGTAAGAGTTAACAGGCAGTCCTACAGCACACTGGAGTGGGAGGGAAGCACAGTAACCCACAAATAGGAGCTGGGGCTCAGAATCATAGTGTCAAAGTTAAATGGAAGACAGGAGGTAGAAAAACAAATCTAGGTTCTAAAATAAATATGAAATAATCAATATCATCTGAAAGATCAAGAAGGCAGCTTTTCCCTTGTTTCCTATGCTTTCAAATCAGTCAATTACCTGATGATCATATTCCCTTCTGATCCTTAAAGAGACAATGCTGTCATCTGATGGGACACACACAGAAGAACAGACAGTTTACACTTATGATCAAGTGTCCTTCAATCCTATATTCTTATGGGCTCAAACCAAGCATTTGGCATTGCCCGTTATGTTGGAGCAACTTCCAGCTTTTTTTTGCTTTTCCCAAGATTTCATTAATCTACCCCTTTCACTCTCTGCACTGCAGCACCACCTACTTGTTCTCTGCAGTAATGGTTCAACATGCTTAACACACACACACACACACACACACACACTCTACTTCGAGCAAGCATTTTGAATATGATAAAATATTCTTTTCTTATCATAGATAGACCTTAGACTACAGGTCTGTCTTTCAAATACCCACCCAATATGCATTTTTTAAAGAAAAAAAATTCAGTCTGTCTGTCTACCTATCTTTCCTCATTGGTTGTGGTGATGGGGAAGAAGGGAAAGAGGATACACAAAGCCCTAGTCTTCCACCTGGCTTCAGGTGGCAATATATATTCAAATCCAGCCTCAAACATTTGCTAGTTGTGTGAGTCTTGGGAAGTCACTTCACCCTCTTTGCTTTACTTTCCTCAACTGTAAAATGAGCTAGAGAAGGGAATGGCAAACCATTCCAGTATCTTTGCCAAGAAAACACAAAATGGGGTCACAGTCAGATGTGACTAAACAAAAAGAAATTAAGAACCTATCAGAAACATATTCATGACAATAGACTGAATCAGCATTATTAGCTCCTTCAAATTCCCCATAAATATATATTTTGCTTTTACCCCACTATCTGTCTATATTAAGGCTACCAAGATATCCACACTACATCATCTCATCTACTCTATCAAAATATTCCTTTTCTCTTTTTCACTCTGCTCTTTACCTGAACTTTCTGGTAATAATGACATGTTTGTGAGCCATGGAATCTTCCACCTTTCCTGTCTTTCTTTCAATCAAACCATCAAGAAGGTTAATCAGCAATTAATCAACTCGCTAATTCTTCCTGATGACCTCAGCAGCCTGCTCTGCCCTGGTCAACCAGGTCAGTCCCTGAGCCCCATGCTGACTCATGATAGAATATACTTTATCTTTGGATGATATATTGAGATGTGTCTCTCTAGGTTAGCTTTCTTCTCTGGTGGTTAGAACCCTTTTCTACCCCTGGATAGAAAGCACCTATTAAGTACTTCTCTTGCTACATTTCTACTTAAAAATTAGCTGACCACAGCCCAGTAAAACCATCTTGGCAGATGGACTAAACCAGGTTGAGGGTAACTCATGGAGGAATTAGAGGAGTTAGAGGAGTGTTTATCTCAAGCATGTGAAGACTTCCCCAGGTAGATTGGGCAGATGAAACAAATTGTTCCAAAGGCCATGAAGGCAACTTAGAGCTTGGAGAGATGTGAAAGATGCCAAGGTCATCCACTGTATTCAGGGCCATTACCAGTCATCTTGACTTTTGTCTCATCACTGGACTGAGATGACTCTGGAAGAGAGAATGAGGGAAGGAAGGAAAGAAGGAAGGAAGGAAGGAAAGAAGGAAGGAAAGAAGGAAGGAAGGAAGGAATCTAGATCTAGAACTGAAAAGTCCCTCAGCTGTCATCCAATCCAACTCTCTCTTTTTACAGATAGGAAACTAAGGTCCAGGAGAGTTGTGTGATTATCCCAAGGTCACAGAGCTATATGACAACAGAGACAGAATTTAAACCTAGATACTCCAACTTCAAAGTCATTATTCTTTCCTGCTTTATTTTTTCCCACTCATTCATCTATCAGGAAGTACCCTGGATCCAGAGCCAAAGGGCTCAATTTGATATCTCAGCTCTGCCACTTTGGTATCTCTGTGACTTTAGCCAAATTGCCTCACCTCTCTGGGCCTCAGACCATTCTTCTGAAATATGGGGAGTTTGAGTTATATGAATACAATGGTCCTTTTATCTCTAAATACTGTAATCTCCTGATCCTTTGCTAGATAGCTTCATTCCTCCCCTGTGAAATGAATCATCATGAATCTTTTCTTAACCCTTACCTTCTGTCTTAGAAACAATACTGTGTATTGGTTCCAAGGCAGAAGAGTGATAAGGGCTAGCCAATGGAGGTTAAGTGATTTGCCCAGGGTCACACAGCTAGGAAGTATCTGAGGTTATATTTGAACCCTGGACCTCCCATCTCTAGGCCTGGCTCTCAATCCACTGAGCCACCTAGCTGCCCCCAATAATGAGTATTTACAGGAAAGTGTAAACACCATCATCTCCCTCTACTCCCAGAAGCTGTATCCATTACTCTCTGCTTTCTCTCCTGTCCTATGCTGGTAGAGTCCAGAAGAGAAAAACTGACAGCTGCATGATCTTTCTTTCCTTCTCTCTCCTCCTCCTCCCCCTTTTGGGTGTGTGTATGTGTCTCTTTCACAATCCTCTCCCAACTCTCCAGCTTCTTCTTGTTATCATTCTTCCATGTTCTTATTTGCAGCCAAGAGCAGACACTTAACCATGATCATGGTCCCAGCCAGGGGTAAAAAGTTCAGGTCTCTGCACTACAGACTCCCATAGGTACAAACTGATGTTCTTAAAGCCCTCTGTTCTGCATAGCCTGTTCCTACACCAAGCTGTCACTATCCATCACCACCTCCCACCCTCTGGCCTGTCTGAGTTGCTGCAGCATCTCCTGCTATGATTCATTTTCCTTGTTGAGCAAAGACCATGCTACTTTATTGCTAATGGTTGTCATATAAAGAGATAAAACTATAAGATCATAGATCTTGAGCTAGAAAAGATTTCCTCTCCTCCCATTTTACAAATGAAGAATTGAGTGCTCATTGAGTTTACATCATTACATTAGCCTGAGCTGACATAGGCAGGAAGCATCAGAGACAAGATTTGAACTCAGATCTCCTGATCCCAAGGCCGATATTCTTGTCATTTTATTACACTATTAGTTCAGTTGATCTTCAGAACAACTCTATGAGATAGGAATGGCAGATGTAATATACACATTTAACAAAGAAAAATGAAATTAAGTCATGGTGACATTGAGTGATTTCCCCAAAGCCATATGCTAGCTAATCAGAGGCCCAAGCATAAACCCCAGATCTCTCTGATTCTCTATCTAGTGTGCTTTTCATCATACCACTCTAATAATGGAGATTTTCTCCAAAAAATAAAATTCTGTGACTCCAAATAATATACTATCCTCATATTTTCATTCCACTATACTCCCCTGTTATTCTCTTGTTCTGAACATTACATTCAGTAACCAGAAATGTTATATTCCATTCCCCCTCTGGACTTTGGCATGCAATTTTTCCTCTAAGACCCTTTTGACAAACTGATTTGGTCGCCCAGCTTTCTTTTATGGAAAATTTGCTTCCAATGTTTCCTTGGACCAATCAATTGCCTTTTTAGAGGAAGAATAGATAGTGATGCTAGAATTGAAGGTCTGTTAAGTGTTTCTAGCTCTTTTTTTCCAAGCATTAATAAAACCCAAACCACATTTTATCCAGCACGCTTTCCCATCATTTTAAATCCCAGTGTATCTAAAAGGAAATGTAATCCACATGTTTCTTATTCATTTACACTTAACTCATCAAAACACTGTTCCACAATTGTTGCTTGATGTCCAAGAGACCTTCTGAAATCTTCTTCTGAACAGCTGGATGTCTTGAGTTGCCAAAAGGATATAGAGTCAAATTGTGGCAGTCTCTGTTCCCCATTAAATTAAGTTAATAAGTCCTGCACAGGTGAAGGGTAGAAAATGGGGGCTAAGGATGGCTACCAGTTCTAGATCAGCTTCTTGATGGTCCATAATAGAGGCTGTATAATTATAATGCCTCATTTTAACCATGGAGTAAAAGAAAACTGGGAGGAAAAAATGGTAGAAGACTGGATTTGTCATCCTTTAATATCTGAAGGTGCTAGTTTCCTCATCTGAAAGATGAAGATTATATTTATATCTCACAGGGTTGTTGGGAGGATCAAATGGGGAAGGGTTGTTTTTAACCATAAAATTCTGTAAATGATGTTTATTTTTTATGGTTGGGGTAGTCAACAAGCAATGGAGATGTCAACGAATGGTCAATTCCATTGTCTATATGAATTCTAAGGGGAAAATGTAAATGAAGTATTTCTATGATAGTCTATTTGATTTTAAGGAAGAAAAACGCAAGACATGTTCAACTCAATTCAGCAGGCAATCCACAAGTATCTGTCTATGTTTGAGACACTATGCTAGATGCTAGGGATACAAAGAAAACAATGAAAGGAAATTCTATTCTGCCTCTTTTGGGGAGCTCACATTCTACTAGGGAGAGGAGGACCATAAATAAATACAAAATGTATACTAAGAGAACACAAATTAATTTAGGGTGGGAAAAACACTAATAATTGAGAAAACATGGAAAGGCTTCCTATTGAAGATAGATCCTGAGATGAGTCTTGGGAGTTCCAAGGGGTAAAGAGAAAGAAGAGGGGCATTCCAGACCTAGGAGTTGCCTGTCCAAAAGTCTGAAGAGAGAAGGTGGACTGTAGTGTATGAGTAATATTAAATCAGCTAATTCAGCCTCTCACAGGAAACACATCTACTTATCAATATTAAAAGAAACAATAGAACAAAGTCTTGGGCCAGTGTATGACATAGGCACTTGGGTTTTCCTTTGTCCTATTCTGAGACATGTTGGAACACCCATGAGGTCCATCCAGGGGTTTCTCTACTCTGCCAGGACTGGAGAATGACTCTAGTAGCCCTAAACATTAAGCCTTAAATTATTGTGCAATTAGGAGAACAAAGGGGAGCTAGATCCCTCTACAAATCCACCAATCTAAGATAAGCAGAGCCCAGGCATCTTCAAACTCACTAGTCACAAGATAGCTAAATTAGGATATATACAGAATTACAAAATTCTTTTGGACATTCTAGCTGGTTTTGCTTACCTGTCCCCAAGGGGAATAGACCTTGCCTACTGTAGCAGATTGTCACAGCTAGGTAGCACTGTGAATATGACATTAGAGTTGGAGTCAGGAAGACCTAAGTTCAAATCCAGCCTCAGATAATTATCTGGTTTACCTTGAGTAAGTCACATAACTCCAATTTGTCTGAGTTCCATAATCTGTAAAATGGGAGTAATGATAGCACTTCCTTGACAGGGTTGTTGTAAGGATCAAATAAGATAATAGGTGTGTAAAGTGTCTGGCACATAATAGGTACTATACAACTGCTAGCTAATATTAAATCCAATTTATGCATGAGTCAAAAGATCACCAATTATGTCATTTTTGGTCCTTTGAATATTATGGATTTTTAAATTAATATTCAATATCTCCAAAGAATAATATTTGTAGAGATTTATTCATATTTAACTAGAGAACTAGAGAACACAGGGAATGTTCCCCACTCACTTCACATGGAAGACAGAGTGAGAGGGTCGTTACCCAAAACTTATATACAATCTTGCCAAAGACACAAGTAAATAGAAAGGAAAAAGAATTGTGGGTAATACAGAAAGGAATCCTGGGCAATGCAGTTCCAGGGGTTCAAGATTTTCCATCTATACAATATAAAGGACAAATAAGAATGAGCTATAATTAACATTAAAGCCCCATATAAATGCCATCTATTGCTGTTATTTCTACCAATGTCACCATTTGATTTCATCTACTAGCCAAATTATTCCAATTAATTTCTTCACATTTCTTTTTCCTTTTTCCCTCCCAAATCCCTGATCAATCCCTAATCAACTATTAATTGCTTTAATTTCTTCTTCAACCTTATCTGTATCCCTTTCTTAAACTTTATTTAGCTATTAATAATAACAACTGACTGGGGAAATGCACCTTCCTTCCTTCTTTACAAAAATGAGGGATTTGGGGTGTATACTATTACATATACTGTCAGACACAAATATATTGTAATATGTTGATTGGTTTGGGTGAGCTCCTTTTCCATCTTTTTTCTTCTTACAAGGTATAATCTCTGGAGGGGGGGAAGACAAATGTATTTGGGAATGAAAAATGATATAAAACCAAAAGGTAACAAAAGAAATAAAAAAGGGAGGAAAAGTCATAGCTCATATCTATACAGGATTTTACAGAGCACTTTCTTGACAGCAATCCTGTGAGAGAAATAGAATAATTATTGGTGAGGATTTACTGACACAAAAGCCAGTAGCTAAGGAGGATTTCCAAACTATTGCCCTACTGATTCCAGGTCTAGAGTTCTATCCAATGTACCAAACTGCCTCTAATATAAAATTGATAGACTAGAAAATGGAAAATACAGAAAGAGGAGAAAACTATCTTACATAAAAAATTGTTATTTGTCTTCTTCTGAGCCTACAGTCCTAAAAACCTGGCAAGACGACGCACAGAAGATATGGTGCTCCAGGTCACATTCATTCACGTCTATTTATACCACACCTTTAGAAAATGGCTTTTCCTTGAAATCGACCTGCCTTGGAATAGTTATAGGATGGAAACCAGAAGACTTGTTGGAAAATAGAGCTGACCAAGTGGTTCCAGAACAGAATGATGAGCCAAAAAGTCATCTTTCTGAAAAGCAAAAGTCATAAAATTGATTGAAGCAAAGACATGAAATAGATAAGACCAGTTCCATGTGCCAAGTTAAGTGAGGATTGATCCAATTCATGAGATAATTCTGTCCTCAGAAGAGCTTCATCTGAAATATACAAATAATAAAAGCAAAAACACTATGTGTTCTGAATTACATGAATAATTGCTTTCAATAGCCTCACTTGGTACATATAGAAACCAGCAGCAGCTGCAGGCCTCCACAGTCAATGACTATAGTCATGCAGAGGAGAAACCCACAGGCTTCAAGGAAGACAGGGCAGATTGTAAACAACCTACCACTTGGCACAGCTATAGGTCCTCCACAGACTAGGTGCTGCCTGAGGCAGATTAAGAACAGCTGGGATCTTAAGGCAACACAATTGGATACGAGGGAAGAGAAAGAAACAGACACAAGGAATTACAAAGTAGATAGAAGGTGATTTTGGAGGCACTGCCCTAAGAGCAGGGGAAATCAGGAAAGGCTTCATGTAAAAGGTGACACTAGTGATTAGCTAGGGAGCACGATAGAATGCTGGGTCTAGAGTCAAGAAGATTCATCTTCAGGAGTTCAAATCTAGCCCCAGACATTTATTATCTGTGTGACCCTAGGCAAGTCACTTAACTCTATTTGCCTCAGTTTCATCATCTGTAAAATGAACTGGAGAAGGAAATGGCAAACCAGTCCAGTGTCTTTGCCAAGAAAACCCCAAATGGGATCACAAAGAGTCAGACATGACTAAAATCACTGAACAACAACAGCAGAGATGAATCCCAATGGTAATTATTCTAAAAAAGTGGAGATGGAAAAATATTTCAGGTATGGGAGACAGCCAAGACAAAAATGCAGAAAGGGACTTTGAGGAATAGCAGACTTCATTAGTAATAGTCCTCAGAGTGCTGGGCCTGAAGTCAGGAAGATCTGATTTTAAATCTGCATTCAAATCCAAACACTAGTTGTATGATTCTCAGCAAGTCACTTAACCTCTTGTTGCCTCAGTTTCCTCAAGTGTAAAATGGGGATAAGAATAGCTTCTACTCCTAGGGTTGTGAGGATCAGATATTTTTAAATTCTTAGCAGTGCCTGGCACATAATAAGAGTTCAGTAAGTGTTTCAGATGTATCAAATTCTTCATGACCCTATTTAAGGTTTTCTTAGCAAAGATACTGGACTGATTTGCCATTTCCTTCTCCGGTTAATTTTACAGATGAGGAAACTGAAGCAAACAGGATTAAGTGACTTGACCAGAGTCTCACATGATAACTGGTTCTGTTTTGGATGTTTGTATATATAGTCATAGGACCTGTTCTTTATTTGCTATGTAACCTTGAGCAAATCGCCTAACTTCTCTAGGTCTTAGTTTCCTCATCTGTAAAATTTAGCAATTGGAGGGAAAAAATGCACATTACACACTTTTAAGTTTAATCTGCATTATTAAGATTTTCTCTATCACCTTCTTAGTTCTAAGCAATCAATAAAACAAGTCAAGCCCTGATATCTCAGGTAAAAATTGTAATGGGGATAATTTGAGGAAAGGTGTGTGGTAAAAGGGGATTTGAAAGGAGGTTGTCAGGGACTTGCTAGGTAGGTAATCTAGGTTACAGGTAGGCTGGAATAAGGAGATTCAGGATATAATATGGGCTGAAGAGAACAAAGATCTTCAGGGAGAGGAGGAATTAATATAAACAGGCAAAGACAGCAGGGCTTATAGACTTGGACTTAGACTTAAACACAAACTGAGAGAAATAGATTGAACTGAAATTAACTACAGGCTTTAGTTAATTTCACAGCAAGGGACTTGTTTTGAAGTTACACCTTCCTTCAAGATGGATACCCCGGCTTCCCTTCAAGCCCAGAGTATGTTGGTTCTTTCCCTCTTCTTCCCTCTCTTAATAACTAACTGACAAATTAACTAACAGATCTGTTGAAACATAAAAGGGTTTATTACCTTTAAGGATGATTTGTCAGGAAAGTGGATTGAGGAAGCCCTAACAGTTGTTTATAGGAACCTTAGATGGGGGAAGGGAGGCAGAGATGGAGTCTGAGCAAGGTCCTGCCTTAACTCAGCTTTCAAGGTGCTCTTGATGTCTAAAGGGAATAAAATGATGACTAACCAATTTCTTTAGATAAAATACTGCCAAATTATAGTTAAACCCCTCACAGATTTGAACTACTCTCTAATTTACTCTCCTTATTAACTCCACAGACATTTAAGGGAAGGGAAGGAAGGTAGGAATAATATAGGGAATGAAGATACAAAGGGTTCATCTAAACTAACAATTCTTAAATAAATATATTCCAAAGCTAGGCTAAATTTCAATTCTTCAGATAGGCAAGGAAGCAGCTCAGCTGGTCTGAAACTCTTTCCACGAGATTCCCAAACCAACTGACTTCTCTCCCTCAAGATTCCAAACCCCTAACTGATTTCAGAACTCAGCCAAAGCTTGAAAAAACTATCATGACCCCCTCTTTCTGTACTACAAAATGCTTATGTTTATTCAATCATTTTTGACTCTTCACAACCCTATTTGGGATTTTCTTGGCAAAGATACTGGAGTGGTTTGCCATTTCCTTCTCAGCTCATTAGACAGATGAGCAAACTGAGGCAAACAGGGATATGCAACTTCCCTGGGGTCACACAGCTAATAAATGTCTAAGACTGGATTTGAAATCATCTCTTACTGACTCCAGGCCTAGCTTTCTAGCTACTGGATCACCTACAAGGTTCCAAAAAAAAAATGCTCATACTGGAAATTTAACAATAGGTTAAGGTAAACTGGCTAGAACTAGCTCCAGCCTAACTCTGACTAGATGGCCCTGGTCCATTCCTAGATCCTGTTTTCAACCCTTGTGATTCTTATCTCTATCTTTTTTTTCTGAAAAATTTTATTTAATTAATTGATTTAGAATATTTTTCCATGGTTACATGATTCATGTTCTTTCCCTTCCTTCCCCCCCATAGCCAATGAGTAATTCCACTGATTTTTACATGTGTCATTGATCAAGACCCATTTCCATATTATTAATATTTGCATTAGAGTGATCACTTAGAGTCATGTCCTGTTATGATTAAAAATGATAAAGACTGATAAAATAAGATAAATTAATATTTTAATAGCCATGGCCTTGTTGGTAAAATATATATGACCTCGCTTGACTATCTTTTGAATTTACCGCTAGTGCCCATCCTGACTCTCATACACCAGCTAGCCACTCAAGAAACCAAGAGAGCCTTCTCTAGGTCCTCCTCCGAATTTAAGCTGCCCCATACGTGGGGAAGTCTGACATCCCCACACCCAAAACCAGAAACCAAAAAACCCATTAGATCATGGGAGATGTAGTCTGCAAGTTTCCCACATGTCCACAGGAAGTTTGTAACATACTTTTAAATGGGACCTCCCCAATTCCAAACATACAGTCCCCATCGACTCATGTGATCAAGCAATTGTTTTTCTTCTGTGTTTCTGCTCCCACAGTTCTTTCTCTGGATGTGGATAGTTTTCTTCTCATAAGTCCTTCAGAATTGTCCTGGGTCTTTGCATTGCTGCTAATAGAGAAGTCCATTATATTCGATTGTACCACAGTATATCTGTCATATCTGTCTCTGTGTATAATGTTCTCTTGGTTCTGCTCCTTTCACTCTGCATCAATTCCTGGAGGTCTTTCCATTTCACATGGAATTCCTCCAGTTAATTATTCCTTTGAGCACAATAGTATTCCATCACCAACAGATACCACAATTTGTTCCACCGTTCCCTAATCAAAGAGCATTCCCTCATTTTCCAATTTTTTGCCACTATAAAGAGTGCAGCTATAAATATTTTTATGCACGTCTTTTTCCGTTTCTCTCTGGGGTATAAGCCAAGCAGTGCTATGGCTGGATCAAAAGGCAGACAGTCTTTTAAAGCGCTTTGGGCATAGTTCCAAATTGCCATCCAGAATGGTTGGATCAATTCACAACTCAACCAGCAATGCATTAATGTCCCAATTTTGCCACATCCCCTCCAATTTAGCTCTATCTTTCCATAGAGAATCTGTCCAAATCACTAGAGATCTTTATCCGATTCCTTTAGTACTTGAGGTTCACCAGTGCAGGAACCTAAAGGTCTATCTCACCCCCAAATCATTATTCAACCAGCCTCTGATAATACATGTCTTTGATGATACCTTTCAAGGTTTTTGTCACATGCAAGTCATATTTGCTATTATACTATGGTCTTCCTCTATCCACCATGTGCCTTTCTGTTATCCTTTGGGTCACATACAATTTTCTTCTGAGATTATAGTGATCTATTTTTTGCTACCATATAACATCAGTTGAAGAATGCCAAAAGACTTCCAATCTTTTGACATCTCTACATATTTATGTAATCTCAATCAGGGTTCTCTTCATCTCTTGGTTGGGAAGAAAGAGATAAATGGGAAGAGAGAGCAGAAGGCACCTAACTGAAGAACTTTTGAAATTCCATCAGATCAATATAAGCTCAACCAAAGCTTCTGCTTGAGAACCTTGGCAGGACAGTACCCAGGGTGGGGCTATTTCCTGTCAATTTGGGAACACATTTCAGGAGACATTAGCAGATGTTTGGCAGATGCTTGGCTTTCTTTCCAGTCAGCCAACAACAACATAACTCAGAGGTGGAGAGGAAAGGGAACTTTTGCAAAGTAAGCTGGAGAGATTCTTGAGATCTTTCTAAGGGGGAAAAAGCTAACTCTGGTTTAACTTTGGTTACTTTTGCAATAGGAGAAAATACAAGTATATGTTATTAGAATACAGAATTGATGCCAAAGCTTTGTGTTGATCATTTAGTTTTGCTTTGTTTGTTTGATTCTTCCTGCATCCTTAATTTCATCCAGCCATCTCCTAAGTCTAAAAATGATCACTATCAATACATGAAATGATCTGTCTAAAAAAGTAGTGAGTGTTCATCACTAAGGGTCTTCAAGTAAAGCATAAATAAAGAATACAGGTAAAGGGCTTCTCAGAGTACGTGGAGAGTTGGGTCAAATCCTAAAGATACTTTAATATTCTGCAGTGTTGGTCTTAAGACAGATGGACAGACAGATGGATAAATGTAAATTCATCAGGACTATGAAGAGAATACTCAAATGAGTGTCCTTAAATCCTTGATCCTATTGATGGTAGTGGTTAATGGCATTGTTTCCATTCATCACAGTGCAATATATATGTTTCAAAAGTAGGAGGGATAGAAGGATGAATGGGTCTTGTTGGCTGTCCTCTGGAAGAATGTTTCACTACCTTTCTCTTCCTCTTATATGTTGATACCATTCACTAGCCTCTCGAAGTTCCTTTCCTAGATTTTTAAAGGTTTTCTGCCATATCACAACTTCTTCACCCAGATAGTTCTCACTCTTCCTTTGGACTTCTCTGCCCTTGCATCCCCTTCCTTTTATAGGGTCGTTCTTCCCAAAACCTTGATTAAGGAAAGTGCCTTGAGTTCATTTCTATCTGGACTCTTCTTACTCTCTTTACTTTCTCTATCTTTATCCCAACATATTCTTCTCTAATTCTGCTTACTTTTTTGGCATGCTTCATATGGGTTGTCCTCCCCATGTAATAAGGAGAATGTAAACTCCTCAAGGGCAGGGATTTTTTCTTTCTAATTGTATTTGTATTGTATTATTCTTGCACTATGTGTCAGGGACTGAAACATAGTAAACACTTAATAAATGCTTATTGGTTTAACATTGTAGTTTGTACATAGTTTATCTAAACCCTTGAGATCACCAGTCCATAATCTCTGAGAGGGGAAGGACCACGCCTTCTTCATTTTTGTAGTTGTTATATGTAGCTATCAATGTAGCATATGCTTAATAAATAGATATTGAATTGACTTGAAACAAATCAAAATCAATACCATGTGGGTCAGATTAAGCTTTGGTTAATGGTTAACTTCACCTGTCAGCACGTAACCCATTAGATTTGGCCAATCCCAAGAGAAATAAATATCTGCCCCTCGTATTTTGTAGGTCTCACTCATACTGATTTTGTTTCCTTGCTTTGTTTATTGATCCTATGCCAAGCCATTCTCTCTGCAGTATTACCATGTGCCAACCCTTGTTCTTTTCCTTCCAAGAAAGGAAAACTCTGTCCAAAAGTAAAGTCTAGGGGAGAAAAAAAAGAATTGTTCTCTGGAAACAGGGAGCCTCTAGGCTCCAGCAAGCTCTCTACCTCTTCACACAGCTCCTTTCAACATGCTACAAAAACCTTAAACATACACAGATCAAAAAGATTTAAAAAGTCAAAGTGTTCAGAATGAGATATTCTAGTTATTAGCCTTTTTAGATTTCACACCATTTCCACAACTTTCTCACAGAAGCATGGAAGATTAGAAGTCACCTGGACCAAACCCTGATTTAACAGATTAGGAAACCAAGAGCAAAGGGAAGCCACTTGCTCAAAATCTTTCAATTAGTGAATAGAGAGGAGCCAGAAGGAGATACTAAATCTCCAGGGAGACATACCCTTAATAAAACAGGCCTCAAGGAGGAGAGATTGGGGTCAAATTCTGTATTCTTTCTTAGCACATATCTTTGTCTCCACTAGTAGATTTCCCAAGGTTCTGGGAAACATAAGTATTTTCCAGCGTCATCAGCCCTCTCTAAAATTTTCTTCCTCCCCACTACTGCCCTTGCCCCAGTGACCTGTCTCCTGAGACAGGGTTGAATGCTTCCATCACTTTTCTTATTGTTATACCTGCATACATGTTTAAACAAAAGAAATTGGGTGAGGGAAGAAGAGGTTTTCAACTAGACATTTGGGAGAAAAAAATTGGGAAAAGGGATAGAAAATTAAGGAGGGTGGGGAAAAAATCAAAAGTATAAGTAATTCTTGCCAACTTTGGGTAGGGATTGGCAAATGGGGACAAAGAGAAGGAAGTGAAAAGAGAACCTGTGTAATAGGATTAAGCAAAATTAAGCACAGAGGCAAAGTACTGATTTTAAATTAAGAAAAGTTCCAAAAAAAAAAAAAAAAGCAAAACTAACTCACAAGTTAAATGTGAATGGGTTAAACAATATAATAAAATGAATAAGAATTTATAAGAAAAAATTTTAATATACAATTTTAACATTTCCTGTACTTATAGGAAATAGATCTAAAATGCCAAGGCATATAAAGAATCAAATTTAGAGGCTAGAACAAAATTTATTGTGCAGGGGCTCATATATTTGCCAGACCTGTACTATACTCAAAAGCTTTTCCCACTGGCTAAGTCCTACCAGGGCTTCAATTCTTACAGAATAGTTTTAAGAACCTGGGGCCAAAATGGCAGGGTAGAATATCAGAAAAGAACCTCAGTGGAACATTAAGATGAATATGCTTTGTTTTTTCTTAATGGGGTCTTCAGGAAATACTTTAGATCTAGAATCTAATCTATAGCCTTTTTCTGTATAAAGGACCCACCTACTTTGGTAGTTCTGTATATCCTTTGAAGCCTTTATTACAATTTGTTTAAACGAATAAAATAAAATACTTGCAATTACAAAGGAAATAAATCATATTAAAATACAATTGTCAAGATTTTTTTTTAACTTCATAGACACTATTCTAAGAATCTTTGCTCTGGGGCCTTCTTATTTTTTTTTTAAACCCTTATCTTCCATCTTGGAGTCAATACAGTGTATTGGCTCCAAGGCAGAAGAGTGATAAGGGCTAGGCAATTGGGGTTAAGTGACTTGCCCAGGGTCACACAGCTAGGAAGTGTCTGAGGTTAGATTTGAACCCAGGACCTCCCATCTCTAGGCCAGGCTCTTAATTCATTGAGCCACCCAGCTGCCCCCTCTAGGGCCTTCTTAAACCACAGTTCTTAGTGGTCTGTGATATAAGACCATGGTATAAAAAGGATAACTGACTCTGTTAGAAATCCTTTTTAAAAATTGGACTTCTCTCTAAGAAGTCAGGAATCAAAATCTTGGATCGTTGTGGGGAAAAAAAAAATCTAGGTGAGTATTTAAAGGGGATCTGGATGGGACCACCTGGATAGTGTAATAGATTGATAGCCAGCCCCAGAGAAGAAAGGTCCTGGGTTCAAATCTATCCTCAGATACTTCATAACTGTGTGACCCTGAGCAAGTCACTTAACCCCCATTGCTTAGCCCTTACCACTTTTCTGCCTTGGAACCAATACATAGTATTGATTCTAAGGTTGAAGGAAAAGGTTTTTTAAAATAATAATAAAGAGGATCTGGATTCTAGTGCTAGTTCTAAAACAAAATCATCTTGATTTCAACCAAATCAGATCACCTCCTTTCATTTCAGTTTACTAATTTATAAATGAAACAATTGGATTAAGCCTTCATTAGAGTTCCTTCTTGTTCAAAAGGTCTGATTCTAACTGTTCCTTTTTAGGGTTAAGATATTTAAAATTTTAAATATTGACATCTTGTGGTTGTTTTAAAGAACTACAAGATTAAATTAGTCAATGGGGAAATGTAAAGCTTTTTTAAAGTGACTTTAAAACTATTAAGTTTTTAAACAAAGAACTTTGGAATTAGGGTAGGAGGAGGATTAAATTCGTTTTGTCCCCCTCCTCCCTGTTCCCATGCCTCCTCTACAGCAATGGTAAAGTTGAATAGTATTGTGTGTGACATCAATCAAAAGAGGCTGGGAGCAAAGAGTAGGAAGGAGCCACATAGTGGGGAGAGACACTGCTGGGAGGAAAAGTGAGAGTGTCTGAAGCTGCTACCACCAACAGTAGCAGCAGTCGAAGGACTACCATCAGTCAGTCATCCTGAAAGAGAGAAACCCATTCTTGTGCATTCTTGTGCCCACTGCATCAGAGCTAGTCAGCAAAGCTGTGGGAGATGCTCCTTCTCCCCTGGCCAAGAGGAGGGGATTCTGGGAACATCTCTCCCACCCTTTTTAGAATGAACATTGCCTGTAGGGGTGAATATATTAGAATGACATCTGTGGAAATCCCAGGGGTTCTAAGAGAAGCCAAGATGGATCTCTACAGCTGGCCAAGCATCAGCAGCTTATACTGAGAAGCCATGTGAGACAGTTGCAATGGGAGATCTACCAAGTGACTGAACTTATAATGGCCTCTTGGGGAAAAATCTGTTCACTGGTAGTTAATTTTTTTTTTATGGAACTAGGATGATTCAGTTGACAAACCTTTCTGTTCTTTGAGTTTTGTGAGTTAATTTCTCTTAAGAGGTTGTTAGAGATAGCAGGTAGGATGTTATTAGATAGGAAGATCTCAAATTGTCTGAGTGGAAGCAGGGATCCAGAGAAGCAAAAAGTCCCTCTGACTGTACCCAGGCCCTTAAAAATTGACACAGGGTCTGGAAGTAGGAGATGGAATTCAATAACAAGTAAGCCAGATTGACAGAAATTGAGATTATAAAAGGAATCATAAAATATGGTGAAAAAGGTAGCCAGGTCAGAATCAGACCAGGAACGATTTAAATAGCAAACTGAGTGAGACGTGTATTTAGAAATAATAGAGAGCTGTGGAAAGTTTTTAGGTTGGAAGGTGACAGTACAATCTGTCTAGAAATCACTTTAGAAATGTTAGTAAATCCATTAACATTAGAAATGTTAAAAGCAGTTTAGAAACATTATTTTGGCAGCCGAAGGAAAGAAGCATTGGAAAAGGGGGAACCAGAGTGTGAAAGCCAAGAGTCTAAATGGAAAGCTGTTGCAATAGTGCAGACAAGTGGCAAGGAGGCTCTGAACCAGAGTGGTGGCTGCGTGAGAGACATTATAGAGGGAAAACCTACAAAACTGGTGAGAAGAGGAGGGCGAGGGAGAATGAGAGTCTGGTCAACAGCCACCTGCAAATCTACCTTCATTTTCCTAATGCAGTTTCCATACTCCAATAAAATGAGGCCTTCACAAGTCATTGAGTAGTTAACAAGAGGTTTTCACTTTTCCCAAACCCAAAAGTATATACAACATGGATAAAATGGCAAGAGTCTGCTCCATTCCACCACCATAGAAGGAAATGACAGAATCTGAATACAGGTTGAAACGCTATTCTCCACTTTATTTCCTCCATGAATTTTTTTCTCAAGTGTAAGTGATATGTAGCTTCTTTCACAACATGAAGAACATGGAAATATGTATGGTTTGATAACACATGTACAACCCATATCAAATTACTGCCATCTTTAGAGAAGGGTAAGGGGTGGAAGAGGGCGAAAATAGATTGCAAAACATCAGAAACAGGCATTAAATACTTTTTAAATTTAAATTTAATTTTTAAAAAATAAATATTTTTCAAAAGATACTGCCCCCTTAATCTCCTTATGAAAACAAATCTGGTCAGCAGCATAATGACACATAACCTTCAGAAATCCTCTAAATTAGAGGTAGGGTAGGGTTTTTTTTTATGAACAAATGGATGGATGGATGGATGGATGAATAAATGAATGAAAGAAGAATTTATTTAGGGCTTACTATATGCAAATTCCTGTGCTAAGTGCAAGGGTACAAATTAAAAGTTATTAGTCCCACTTTTCAAAGAGCTAACATTTATAATGGAGGAGATAATACATTTGGAAGGTTTTAGTTGCAGGTCAGATGAAAAGGATTCATGGTCCTTAGAATACAGCAGCCAAGCACATAGCAATGATTCTTATTTAATACTATTTCCACTGATAAAATCATATCTATTTCTAACATTGAACCATTTGACAGAGTTAAGAACTTTGGCAACAAGAATTTTTATGGGGGAGGTAGGTCTTCAAAAGATGTGATTGTAGCATTTGCAGAAACAGTTGCCAGGCTGAAACTACAGGGATTGTTTACACCAGGATGATGGCGATAGAGCAGTGGTTCCCAAACTTTTTTGGCTTACCACCCCCTTTCCAGAAAAAATATTACTTAGCCCCCTGGAAATTAATTTTTTAAAATTTTAATAGCAATTAATAGGAAAGATAAATGCACCCGTGGACATCACTGCCCCATCTGGATCACTGCAGCTGTAGCACCCACTTTGGGAATCACTGCTATAGAGTATAGACACTGGATTGGGAACACTGCTATTTCAAAGGCTCTAGGGTTCAGGATTCTAAAATTTCTTCATCTTCTTAAGGGAGTCTGGGAGGAGATAAAGGGGAAAGGGAATGGGAGTGGTTTGACTTGACACTTGCCTGGCATAATCTCTCTCTCTCTCTCTCTCTCTCTCTCTCTCTCTCTCTCTCTCTCTCTCTCTCTCTCTCTCTCTCTCTCTCTCTCTTTTTCCCTCTAGTGGAAAGATAATGAGTTCCACTTTTGATATGTTGAGTTTGAGATGTCCTTGGGCATCATTAGAGATGCCCTGAAATGAACCTCCTTTTTCCTGCAATGTCTTTGCAGTGGTTGTCTTCCACACCCAGAATGCCCTATCCCTTTCATCTCTGCTCTTTAGCAGATCAAATCCTTCTGCAGGATGACTTTCCAACCTGTACCCTACCCTTTCTTCCCCCCCTCTCATAAAGACTTTTATCTACTCTGAATATATCTTATATAGATTTAGTCATTTGCATGTTTCCCTTCCGCCATTAGAATATGAATTCCTTGAGGGCAGGAACAATTAACACTTTTCTTTGTATCTCTAGACCTCATTAGGTTGCCTTACACTAGAGACACTTGATGTTTATTGCATAATGACCCTGGGCAAATTACTTTGCTTCTTAGGACCCTCAAGCTACTTATAAAGATTGTAAATTATACAACAGTTGCTGGATTTGCTTTAGTTGAGGGGGCTTCCTTATTGAGAGGTTTGTCTAGTTTTATTTTTTAATTCCTTATATTCTCCCTCCCACCCCAATACAATACAGTGATACTCTTCTCTTTACAATTCCTTACACTAGACACTTCCTCTCTTCAATTTGAACTTTTTAACACTTGTTGCCTACCATGACTGGAACTCTCTCCCTCATTTATCTCCAGCTCCTGTTTTTTTTTTTCAAGTCTCAGATAAAATCCAATCATGCATAAAAAGCCTTTCCTTATCCTCCTTAATGCTAGTGTCCTAATGTCCTCCTTTCCTATTTACCTTGCATATATCTTATTTGTACACAATTTTTTGTTTGTCTTCCCCTTCCTTGAAATCAGGCATTGTTTTTATGCTTAGCACAATGCCTAGCACACAGTAGATGCTTAATAAATGCTTATTGGCTGAGAAGTCTCTATACTAATAAAATAACAGGTCTCTCCTCCTTCCTAAAATAAAAAGTTCAAGGTATTATGTTAGTTCAGCCTGCCTCAGCTGAGTGGTATAAGGATTAAAGGAGGTAATGTTTGTAAAGTAGTTTTGTAAACCTTGACATTTTTTTTTAATTTTAAACCCTTAACTTCTGTGTATTGACTTATAGGTGGAAGATTGGTAAGGGTAGGCAATGGGGGTCAAGTGACTTGCCCAGGGTCACACAGCTGGGAAGTGTCTGAGGCCGGATTTGAACCTAGGACCTCCTGTCTCTAGGCCTGGCTCTCAATCCACTGAGCTACCCAGCTGCCCCCTCCTTGACATTTTATGTATATGCAAACGTAAGCTACAATCTCAACAACTAAATTAACTCAGACTAGGAAGAAATGTATGACAGGAGTTGAAGTTTCAGGGTCAGAAGAGAAACTCAAAATTTAGCACCATCACTCCATGGGGGAAGACAAAGTCCAGAAGTCAGTTAGGAGTTTTAATTTCATTTTGAAGAGATGCTGTTTTGAGCCACCATGAGACAGTTCTTGACTGTAGACAAAGTCAAAATGGTTGGCAACAGAAGCAAGTAACTATCAGTGTCACAACTGGTAGCAATTGCTACCAATATCTGTTGTCAAAGAGAAAAGGACTCATCTGTGGATGCTTTGTGATAGGATTCCAAACCAGAGTTGGAAAGTGGCAGGCTTCACTCTAGTGAAAGGCCACTATTGTCTGGAACAAAGAACTCTGATAAAAGTGCCCAGAATAGATGGATATTGCTGTTGGTCATCCTTCCTTGGGATCAACACAAGGATAGTAAAATTTAAACTACCTTTTCTAGTGCAAACAGGCGATTTCTACATGAATTGTGACTCCTTGACAAGGATGTAGATGCTAATGACATTTGTTGAAATATTGATCCTGAAAGAGGATGGTGTTGATGATAGTAGGATACTAAGGTTGATTGAATTCCTCAGTAATACTCAGTGAAGAGAACCTGAGAGCTTTCCTTCCTTGACCAGTGGGTTTTTTTTTTAAAACCCTTAACTTCTGTGTATTGGCTCATAGGTGTAAGAGCTCATAGGGTGGGCAATGAGGTTCAAGTGACTTGCCCAGGGTCACACAGCTGGGAAGTGTCTCAGGCCAGATTTGAACCTAGGACCTCCCATCTCTAGGCCTGACTCTCAATCCACTGAGCTACCCAGCTGCCCTTGAGCAGTGTGTTTTTACATCTCCCAGACAGGTTTATAAAACAGGACAGGGATTTATTAGAAACAAGGTATCTTGAAGGGGAGGATTAAGGAATAGGGTTCCCTAACTCTTAGAGTTCTCACTAACCACCCACCTTTTAAAATCCTTCATGAGGTACCTTCTGTGACTCAATACTCCCTGAGGCCCTGACCTGGCTATCTTGATCCCCCAAAACCTGTCTAGCTAACCTGATTCTATTTAATCCTCCCAGATTGTTTTTGTAGGATAAGCAGGTCTGTTGGTTTCTTCAAGGTGAACCCTTTGTGGTGTGGTTGAGTTCAATCCTAGATGGGTCAAGCCAGAGTTGGCTTCTGGCCTTTACCAACACAGGTTAGCCGAAAGACAGATCTTCTGAGCAGTTGGGAACACTTTCCGTATGCAGGGAACACTGATGAATCTCAAGTAATGAAGGGTTTCTCCAGATAGGAACAACAGAGTTGGTATCTTAAGCTTTAGGGGAGAGGAAGCCAAAAACCTCCTCAGTTCACAGAGATAGAGTGGAAGTTCCAGCTCCAGACCATCAAAGAGACAGGAAGTCCAAGAGCCTACTCTGACTGTTGGTCACTATTTTCTCTCTGCATTCCAGAATCCTGCATCATCAGTTCCTTTATGGATTTAGATATGCCATTTGGTGCAGTCAGCTTTTGCAAAAACTCCTTCCCTTACCTATTGCAACCCATTTTCTGTTCCTCTTCTTATAAGGTACTATGGCAAAAAACCAGGTAGAAGGGAATGGTGATAAGATTTTTGTACCTTGCAAAACATCAGAGAAGTACTCACCAAGGAATGGTACTTATGACTTAGAGAATGTTCAAATAGAACTTTGGGGGCAGTTTAAAAAATATCAAGGCAAGCAACAGAAATCCTTCACCAAAGTTTCAATTGTATAGCAGAAATTCAAAAAGAAAAATGAAATTGATCTTCTTTATCCTCCCCAAACAGTTCAGCCCAACAGTTTCTATTATGTTTATATACCCTTAAAGGGTATAAGTGAAGATATTTTTCAAGGGGTTGTAAAATACAGTCTTACCAGGCAAAATTAAATCTTGAGATTTCTGTGACATTTCTGATCTCCATTATTAATGAAGAATAATAAAATGGTCATTTTAAAACAATATTAACATATAATTATACACAGCAAAGGACATGGTTAACTGAAAAGGTCATGTTTCCTGTCCTCTAGGAGCTAACATTCTAAAAAGAATCTACACAAAGAAGAATGAAAATATGGTCATAGAACCTTACCAACAATTCTGACATTATAAAATAGCAAAGCACATATTCCATATAAAGCTTACAAAGAGTTTTTACAGCTCGTTTTTTTAAAAATCAACTTCAATAAGGCAAGAAGAATGATTCTACTTATTAAAAGTATAAGCCAAAGGAGAGAATTTTTGTCCAATAGATTATTGTGCATGTGTGGATGCTTCCTTTTCCCCCGAGGTTTCTTCTAATAAAGGTCTGGGTTTGTCCACTAGAAGAGATGAGAGGTCGCTTGGATCTCCAGTACAGAAAACCCAGTAGTTTAGTGGTTTTTCAATTCTGTAACAATCCAGGTGTGTATGACAAGCAACTTCACATTCCTTTCCAAAGTATGTTCTGAGAAAAGAAAAGCAAGAGAACTCTTTAGTCAGACAAGGGATCAGTTTGAATATGTAATATTGATTCAAAAGTAATGATTTGATATAACAGTAAAGGCTATGGAGGGAGCTGGACTGATGAATACCCACTCTGCTCCTTAACATCTTGGGTAAGTCATTTCATTTATGTGGGCCACCATCTTCTTAGCTTTAAAATAGGGATGTTATTACTTAACTACCTATCTCATAAGAATAAAGATTTGTGAAAATCAAATCAGAAAATAAAAATAAAATGGTTTAAAACCAGTAAGACACTATATAAATGTGGGTTAGTCTTATAAATTTGAAAGGTAATATAGGCTAGTAGTTAGAGGTCCAGCCTTGGAAATTGGGAAGTCCTATCTGGGATGCATGCTAGCTGTGTGACCATGGACAAGTGACAGCCTCTTGGTATAGATACTACCAAAGATCCAGACCAAAAGGAGAAACAAAATACAAATTTGAGTTAACTCAAAATCAATCCAACTTCTAATTCACTTGCATTATATATGTAATATAGTGATATATGGACAGTTAGTCAGCAGAATGGATAGAACACCAGGTCTGGAGTGAGTTCAAATCCAGATTCAGATACCTACTAGCTCTATGACCCTGCACAAGTCACTGAACCCTGTTTGCCTCAGTTTCCTCATCTGTAAAAAGGGATGAAGAAGGAAATGACAAACCATTACAGTATCTTTGCCAAGAAAACCCCAAATGGGGCTACAAAGAGTTGGTTGAACTGAAAAACAATTGAATAGATATGTGTATCTACACACACACACACACACACACACACACACACACACACACACACACACACACACACAGAATTCTATAAAATACTATAGAAGCCCTTTAGTAAAAAACCACACGAGGTCCTACCTTTTCAGGGAGGCTTTAAAATAACTGTTCAGATGGCAAGAAAGACATTGGATGAGATTGCCTCAGATTTCAGGGAAAATCCAATGGATGGCAAAATTTCTCATTTCATTAAAATCTTGTGTGCAATGATATTCCATTACTAAAGGACTTTTCATCATATTCACATTATACACCATAAGCATACTCATAAATGATCCTGACCAACATAGTTTTGCAATAATATTAATAGGGCATCATATCCAAACCCAGCATTAAATTGTCATGATCTGCTTGAACCATTTGGCCAACTGTCAATTTTTAAATTTTTAATTTTTTTTAAAACCTTACCTTCCAATTTAGAATCAGTACCATGTATTAGTTCTAAGGCAGAAGAGTGGTAAGAGCTAGGCAATTGGGGTTAAGTGACTTGTCCAGGGTCACACAACTGGGAAGTATCTGAGGCCTGATTTAAATACAGGCCATCTCCTCTTTAGTCTGACTCTCAATCCACTGAGCCACCCCGATGCCCCCTAACTGCTCCTTTGTTAAGTCATTTCCCCTAAAAGTAAGTTTTCATTGAATTAATCAGCAGTATTAGGTGGGACACATATGTATTTATTTAAATCAACCAATTCAATAAACATTTATTAATTACTTGCTATGTGCCAGGTATACTAGAGCCACAAAGATAGAGGTAAATAGTTGCTGACCACAAGGAGCTTACATTCTACTTTTGTTTATTACTCATTTTACAGCATCAAAAGTACCTTAGAAAAAAGTTCCTGTTAGCTGCTAGTGCTCGGTTGGTATGGCAGTGTTTGATAATGATCTTGGAATTTGCCTGGAAAAATAATACATATACATATATAAATAAGTGTTTTAAGTGCTATTTTTAAAACCCTTGGCAAATTGGACCCCTATGTGATGTTCATTGTTATTAACTATATAAATGAGACTGTCATAATTCAAATAATATCATGATAGATTGCAAGTATCCTATCAACGTTTCTATGTGCAAAGGGACATTATACTTTCATTATAATATTTTAAGAATCAGTATTTTTTTTTCTTTCAGGTAACTCTAAGCAATAGAAAAGAAAGCAGCATGTCATCCACATTCACATCTCCTTCCATCCCATCTTCTCCAGCAGATTGCCCTCTTTTATAATTGCTATTTTCTCCTTAATCTTTAATTTATCTCTTTATTCTGCTTTCCCCACTGCCTACAAGGTCCCAGCTAAAATCTTACCTTCTCCAGGAAGCCTTTCTTAATCTCCTTTAATATTAATGGCCTCCCTTGAAGATTATCTCCATTTTCTTCCTTCTGTATCTTATTGGAACATGATTGTTTGCATATTGTCTCCTCTACTAGACTGGGCTCTTTGAAAGCAGAGTCTCTTTTATGTCTTCTTTCATATCTCTGGCAACTTAGCACAGGACATTGCACATAGAAGACACTTAATCAATGCTTGTTAATTTGATTTGACTTGATGAGAGTGGTGGATTCGAAGTAGTGAAGACCAGAGTTTAAATCCCTCCTCTGACTTTTGTTGTCTGGCTACAGACAAGGTAGGACACAATGCCACTGGACTTCAAGCGACTCCCTTATTGTGGAAGCATATGAAAAACTTCCTTTTCAGTTCACCTGGAAATATTAAGGAGTAATATTTTCTCCACTAGATGGCACAATAGATTGAGTGCCAGGCTTGGAATCAAGAAGACTCATCTTGAGTTTAGATATGGCTTCAAACACTTATTAGCTGTGTGACTCTGGTCACTTGACCCTGTTTGCCTCAGTTTCCTCAACTGTAAAAATGAGCTGGAGAAGGAAATGGCAAACCATTCCAGTATCTTTGCCAAAAAAAACCACAAATGGGGTCACCAAGAGTCAGACACAACTAAAACTGAACAACAAAATATTCTCCAACCTAAAACCCTTTCTAGATTCTTCCTTTTAGGAGAGCGGATAGAGGAAAAAAGAAAAAAAAAGCTAAAGTTTCAAGATATAGATTACAGATGGAAACCAAACCTAAAGACAGAGCATCTCCTGTCATATTAAAATAAGTCTTTCCCAATCCCAGAAGCAAATGGTCAGTGACCCACCCAAGAGAAATGCCCTTCTATTATTCAGAAAGAATTGTGATATTGAAAGCAGGGAGGAGGCCTTTCCTTTTGATTCTTGTGGAGAATGATCTTGGAAGGAACTGAGTAGTGACTACTGTTCTGGAATATTAACCCCAAATTTTGTTCTGACATTACTATTATCCTTGTTCAACTTACAAATGTTTCTTCCAAGTATCTTGGGGCTGAGGGATGTCTAAAAAGCACGAGGGAGGATTGGGGAGAGAAGGAGAGGAAGAGAACTATGCTAATCTGGATATTTCTCTAAGGTAGGAACTGAAAGAGGCAATTTCAGAAGACATCAGGAAAAAAATCTTCCAAACAGTTGGAGGTACCCAAATGTGGAATGTGACATCTCAGAAGATGGTAATTTTGCTCTGACTGGAGGTCTTCCAGTAGAGGTGGGGCAACCACTTGTAGGGTATGTTATGGTGGAGACTCCATTTGTGTATAAATTGGATTAGATGACTACTGACTTTTCTAACCTTTCTAACTCTCAAATTCTTTGATTCTGGGAGATCACAGGCCCATGGCACTACTGCCACCTTCCTAGAAGGGAAAAAAATCATTCTTACAGGAACAGGAAAGCCTTCATATTCCATGCGCATCTGAGGATCAAAATAAGTAGCTTGCCAGCAAGTCAAATAGGAGAACTCATCTGTTAGGTAAACATCCTGAAGCCAAGACTTCTTTGTTGCCTTCATTATTGACTTATGGTCACTTGCTAAATAAAACTGAAAAAGAAGAGGGAGAAAGTAGATTGAAAGCCAAATTATAATGATTCTAGACTGTAAGCCCATGTTACTTTTCTTCAGTCATTCCTTGTGGTGCTTTAAATATATATATATATATTTACATTTAAATATATATATATTTTTATATTTAAATATATATATATATATTTTAACAAATGAATGATACAGTTCTAGCCAACCTATCTCCCTCCAGCTTTCCTGAATTGGTGATCTTGCTGGATTAGTTGAAACTGTATCATATCATAGTTCTAGCACTAGAAGAGATCCCAGAGAATATCTAGCCCAAATCCTTCATATTATAGATGAGGAAATTGAGGTTTAGGAAAGTGACTTGTTCAAGGTCACACAAGCAGGAAGCATCAGAGGTGGGATTTGAACCCAGATCCTCTGACTCTAGACTGGTGCTATTTCCAATATACCATACTACTGTAGTGTTTCTTCCATTATGCCACACTGCCATTAAATAAATGACTTTTGAGGATGCATTATTGTGTCCTATAAAGCTAGAAGAAATAAAAGAACAGAATGCATTAAAGTCGTGTATTGAAATGTCTTGAAGCCACTAGCAGTTTTCCTCATACTCTATTCAGTTTTTTGTTCATTAGACCATACTAAATACTAGTTTTGTATCAACATTTCACTTCATTACAGTCAAGATCTTTTCAGTGGGGATTCTGCTTCCAAATGAACAGCTGGAAACAAATCCACATCTTATCTTATGAAACTCGTCAATATTTTCTTTCTTCCTTTCCTTCTCTCTTTCTTTCTTTCCTTCTTTCTTTTTTTAACTCTACCTTCCATCTTAGAATAAATAGAAACCAAGAATTGGTTCCAAGACAAAATAAGACATTTGGGGATAAGTGACTTGCCCAGGGTCACATAGCTAGGAAATATCTGAGGTCAAATTTTAATCCAGGACTTCTGTCTCTAGGCTTGCTCTCAATCCACTGAGCAACCTAGCTGTCCCTTGCCAATATTCTCATGTAAATCCTCTCCAGGTACTTCAACTTTCTCTTCTTTCTCTCTGTCTCTCTGTCTCTCTGTGTTTCTGTGTGTGTGTGTGTGTGTGTGTGTGTGTGTGTGTGTGTGTCTGTCTGTCTGTCTGTCTGTCTGTGTCTGTGTCTGTCTGTCTGTCTGACACTCTCTCTCTCTCTCTCTCTCTCTCTCTCTCTCTCTCGTCTTACCTTATGTCTTAGAATCAATATAAGTATCTGTTACAAGGCAGAAGAGCTGGAAGGTGTAGCCAATTGGGGCTTAGTATCTGAGGCAAGATTTGAATCGAAGTCCTCTCAACTCTACTTCTGCCTCTCTAGCCACTGTTGCTACTCTTCTCTAGATCTCTTCAAATTGTGTAGGTACTTGGGAATTAACAGGGCAAACCTAAGTATATATTTTGATTACATACCATCTTATCATTAAAGCCAGCTGTTGTTGCAAGACCAAAATCCATCCCGTATCTGATGGGTTCACCTATGGCATTTCCATCCATGCTATTGAAAGAGAAGAAACAAAATGAGAATGATGCATAAGGGAATGGGGAAATGTCTAGTCTGGAGAAGTGTCCAGTCTGATGAAACTAAAGGGGGGAAGTTTCATCTTAAACTGCTAGTTTATATTATTGGGTTAACAGCTTTGGCCTTAATCCTTTACTTTTCTTTTTTACTTTTTTGGTCCAGACCTGTGATTTCATCAGCATGAGGACATCCAGATAAGGAAAGCTCTACCCATGTAGATACACAGCTGTCCATATCTAGAAAGTTGCCTGGGACACTAAGTTATCAAGTCATATCATACATAGTAAAAAGCAGAGCATAAATTCAAACCCAGATCCTTGGGTCTCCTTTTGGAATCTAAATTCAGTGCTTCTTCCACTATGTCACACCAGTCCTGAAAGGCTATAAGAGAGGGAACAGAAATGGCAGTGTCTGGGCTTTTCCAGTTATCTTGGCTACCTCTGTGCCTACATTTCTTATGTACCACTTATCCTATATTAATTTACATTTGGGATCCTTCTATAAATCTGATCTATCTGCCTATCTAGATCATAAACTCTTTGAGAAAAGAAATCATAGTTTTATTATCTACCCATATTGCTCTGCAAATAGCAGGTATACAAAGAACACTTATTGACTAAACAATCATTATGAAAGAGGCTAAGAAAAAGTGTTTGTGGGAAGCCAGAGCATGAGTGGTAAAGTAGAAGAGGCAGTGAAAAAATAGATGAGAATCAAGGAAATGTCAGTTTTCACAACTGCAAAATCACTGGGTTCCGTTTAGTCCATTAATCCGCTCTCTTGGATAATCATGGAAAACTCTGTCTTTGATGCTTTATCAAGTTGATACACTGTCCATGCAAACGAAACAAACATTTTTAAACACCAAAAGTACAACACAAATTTGTCTTCCTTGGTTCTACTTTGTTACTTTGGGGGAAAAGAAAGAAGGGGGTCAGGATAGTGATGCAAAAAGGGGGGATGGGAAATGATATCAATGAAAAATCTAAAATACATAGAAGAAAAGAAGAAAAGTTCAGAAGGGTATAGACAAGGTGAGCAATGTTGAAACTACTATGTTAAATTTAATAATTATTATTTTAAACCAACTTTATGTAATTGTTTCATAGTTTCAAATACATTTTCTGGCCTTTGAATTTGGTGATGTCTTTAGTTTGCAATAATTTTTAAATCATATAATAATAACAATACTCATTACTAAAGGAAAGAATGTGAAAGCAATGGTTCCTCTGCCTCATGGACTACCATGGAGACAAATGAGGTCACTTTGAAAGAACTCTCATTTATCGACTGAAGAGTTATTGCTCCTTCCCTCCTGCTTCTTTCCACCTAATGGCAAAGTTCTTCAAAAATTAAAATAGCACAGGAACAAATAAGAAATATTTTTATATATGCATGACAGCCTGCCTATTATTCTTTTCTCTCCTTTTTTTAAACCCTTACCTTTTAAACCCTTATTGCATATTGATTCTAAGGCAGAAGAATGGTAAGGGCCAGAAAATAGAGGTTAAGTGACGTGCCTAGAGTCACACACCTAGAAAGGGGCTGGTATTAGATAAGACAGGACAAATAAGATATATTTTTATATCATCATGAGAGCCTATTTCCCCAGAACAAGAACTAGGATCCTAAGGTTCAAAGCATGGGTTCTTAACTCTTTTTATTGTGTTATGGACCCCTCTGACAAACTTCTGAAGCCTATGGATCCTTTCTCAGAACAATATGGTTTTTTGAAGGAAATGAATTATTTTGAAATAAGAGTTATCAAAGCATTAAAAAGATTGATTGAACTCCTGGTAAAGCATGAAAAATAAGTCAGTTTTGGCCTTTCTACACAAACTAAATGTAAACGAGGTAAAAGGGAATTTGTAACTGGTAGAGGAGTTGCTTGAATTTGCAACCTTCCACTGGCATTGCCCTTCAATTGTCATATGCACCATGCCACTCATTTTCTATTGCCTCAAGTTCTCCAGACCTTCTTCACCTAACTCTAAGTAGCTCTCAGCTCTACTCCTATTTTCATTCACCCAAATAGGCATTTGTTATAGTGGCAGATGATTCTAATGGGCTACTAGAGCTATACCTTTCCAAGAATAAGGGCCCCATGTTCTACTCATATTCTGCCTTTCACCATCTGACCAATGAATTATGATATTTTGAACAGAGAGTGCTTAGCAGTTGGATCTACCCTTGAAAAATGAAGATATGGGGGCAGCTAGGTCACTCAGTGGATTGGGAGCCATGCCTGGGGACAAGAGTCTTGGGTTCAAATAAACCTCAGACACTTCCTAGCTATGGCTCCCTAGACAAATCACTTAACCCCCATTGCCTAGCCCTTACTGCTCTCCTGCCATGGAACCAATATGCAGTATTGATCCTAAGACAGAACAGTAAAGGCTTAAAAGGAAAGAAAAAAAAGAAATACACTTGCTAAAAGGCACATAGAATTCAAGTGATGATCAGTAACAAAAGAATTGTTACACAAGTTCATATTTCCCATCATCTTTATCAAAGCTACCTCCATCCTTTTGAATATCTTTATGGTATGGCTTTAAATTGATGGTTATTTCTAGAATAAAGAATAAAGTAATAAAGTGTTTCTACCTCATAAGGATAAATGCATTTCTGCCCATTGGGTTTGCATCAGTCATAGCAGTCACTTCGCAGGGCACCTCTATTTCATTACTCATATGTGCTTTCATTTCTTCTGGAGTCACTGCCAATGCTACTCTGCCAAATACAACTTGATCAATGTGAGGATCCTGACATGCAGGATTCAAAATCACAACTGTATCTCCATAATGAACATATCCATCCTCAGTAGAAGAAAGTTTCACCTGAAATATAAAAAAGTGTGTGTGTGGGGGGGGAAATAAAGCCCCAAACCATCACTAGCAAAAAATATTAGATATTTTTTAGAACATACTACATTTTCATCATGCTTCCTATGTCCAACTTCCACAGTCCTCCTCCCCTTTCTCCTCCAACAATATTGCTAGTCTTGAGACTCAACACCCTTAAGGAGCTGCCTGGCAATTAAGAGCCAGGACAAGACCTTGAAACTGCTCAACACCTATCTTCATCAGCAGAATTCTACCCAGACACTGATACTCTGCCTGGAATCATTCTTCAGAGGTTAATATACTGTTGCCTCTTTCTCTTCTCCCCATTTAAGTGATACTGAACCTCTAATTGCTCAATAAAAAATTTCACTCTGCCCCCTCTTATTTTATTTCCCTTCGCTGTTCCTGCTTCGTCTTAATCTTCATGCCTTCTCTCTGAGATTATCTCCAATTTATCCTGTATCATTTCTGTATACTCATTTGTATGCTGTCTCCCTCCTTAGACTATGAGCTTTTTGAGAAAAAGGGCTGTGAGGTTTTGTTTTTGTTTTTTACTTTCTTTGAATTCCCCAGTGTTTAGCATAGTTCCTGGCACGTAATTTATTGTTCATTTGTTTCAGTCATATCCAGTCATTATGATTCAGTTTGGCATTTTCTTGGCAACAGTACTGAAATAGTTTGCCATTTTCTTCTCCAGCTCATTTTACAGATGAGGAAATTGAGGCAAACAGGGCTAAGTGACTTGTCCAGGGTCACACAGCTATTAAGTGTCTGAAACCAGATTTGAACTCAGGAAGTCTTCCTGACTCCAAGCCTGGTACTCTTATCATTACCTAGTTGCCCATACTAACTACTCTATAATTAATAAACTTCCTTACAATTTAGACCTCTTTCTTTCATTCTCCTTCCATTTTCTACCACTCACAGAGAACTGGTTACCCATATTTCATTCCTGGCCATCCTTTCTAGCACAGGTTGTACCTTTTATCATACCCCAAACCCCAACTTATTGGTTCCATTTGGGAAGTTATACTACTCCTACTTCCTCACTGACCCAGAGTTGCTTTCTAGTGCCTTCACTCAGCAACTCTCCTCTTCTGAGGAATCACTCTTTTCAAACTCATTCAATCCAGAATTTGGTGGCCATCATCTATTGACTCCCAAGACATTTTCCTTCCTTTTCCAATGAGTTCAGTGCCTAATTAACAAGTTTCCCTCCCTACCCCAACTCCTACCCTCAATAATAGAGGCTTTCAATATATATGTTAAAATTCCTTCGAGTTCCCCAAATTTCCTATTTTTTCATTTCCTGTCCTTGTTCTTGTCTTCACCTACAAGTGATCCACTTTCAGGTTAAAGGATTTCAAAATTCACCTATTAGATCATTATCATTTATTATTCCCTCTCTCCTTTTACCTTACTCAACTCCTATAACAATTCTTCATTCCTACAAAGACCTCTAGGCCCTTCACTCAACAGTTTTTTCCTAGGCTATCACTTTGCTCTGGCTACACTCTCCTTTTTTCTAAATCTTAGTGAACCAGTTCAACTTTATACTATCCTCAATTCTTGAATCCCTAG
The DNA here is from genome assembly GCF_016433145.1 of Gracilinanus agilis. Classification (NCBI taxonomy): domain Eukaryota; kingdom Metazoa; phylum Chordata; class Mammalia; order Didelphimorphia; family Didelphidae; genus Gracilinanus; species Gracilinanus agilis. The sequence goes on along the minus strand of NC_058131.1, from coordinate 605,506,534 downwards.
CTCCCATTTCCTATCATCCATCATACACCTTGCCAAGCTCTAATCCATTTTACCCCCAGAGCCTGCCTCTTTTATTCCTATTCAATTACTGTTGAGCAGAACTAGAGAAAGCAACTCTACTGACTAGATGCACTACAAATTTATGCCATCTAATCTCAATTGGGCATTCACTGCAATGAGATAATTCTATTCCTTCCAAATTGATTGTTTATCACACTCACCATAGCAATTATTTCAAATTTTCTTTTCTCCTCAAGACTCCCACAATACAAACTTCTCCATCCTCTTAGCCAAGACCCTCATCTCATATTTTAAAGAGACCATTCCCCAAGATCTTTCCAATCTGGCACCTGACTCATCTCAGATCTGACATTATTCCCCCACTATCTTCTTTACACTCTGATGAAAAGATGGCTCTTCTTAATAAATCCAATTCTTCTACATAGGCTCTTAATAACCTCTATACTCCCTCCATCTCCAGCAGAATTTCCCTAATATCATTATTTCTTTCTCTCTACTCTTTAGTCTCTCCCTATCTATTGGTTCCTCCCTGACTGCCTACAGACATGCCCAAGTCTCTTCCTTAAAACCCTTTCCTAGATTCCCACCATCCCCTCTACAATGATCCCATATCTCTCCTCCCTTTCATGACAAATATTTGAAGAAAACATATATGTTTATAGAAAGAGACATATATATATACATATATATATAAGCAATCTTACATATGGAACTGGGTCAAATTTATAAGTATAAGTGCAATTCCCCAATTAATAAATGGTCAAAGTATATGAAGAATAGGCAGTTTTCAGAGAGAGAAATGTTATCAATAGCCTTATGAGAAAAAATACTCTAAATCACTAATAAATGAGTCCAAAATAAAACAGCTCTGAAGTACCATTTCACAACCATCCAATTGAGGTGGTCTAAACTCAATAATAAGAAGGTGTTGCAGTAAAGAATACTCCTCCCAAGAGGAGGTTATATTCTGTATTGGGAGATGAAGACTTTAGGATGGGTCTAATTTGAAAGGAGTTTATATACAAAAAGACCAATTCTTCTGAAAAAGTATTGTGCCTACATGAAAAGCATCCTGCCAAAGGGGAAAAGATATCAGAGCAACTGAAAGCACCCAGTACATAGAAAGGCCAGGGAGAGCACAAACCCAGAGGGAAGATTGTGTGGCAAAGGTGTGTGGGGGGCGGGGGGGGGGAATTTACATGGGGAAGAGAGGAACAAATGGTAGAATTGTAATGCAGTATTTGGAACACAGTGCAACTTATACCACAGAACAATTATTTCTAACCTTATTTCTTCCCTTAGGAACTAATACTTCTAAAGGAGGAGGCACAAGAGAAAAAAGGAGGTGAGACCTACAAAGTGATAAAAATAAATCATTAAAGATCTACAAGGTAACAAAATAAATTGGTTAGAAAAGGGAACTCAGAATCAGAACTTTAAAAGCTTTAACCTTATGAGGAACACAAAGATGTTGAATAAGGAATAAATAAGTATAAAATTTTGAATCAAATATATTTTTTTAAAAAACATGTTAGCTCAAGAGCATGGATTCTTTCATTTTTCTCTGCTTCCTTAGGACCTGGCATAGTGCCCAGTACATTGTAGGCCCTTAAATGGGGACTGATAGACTGAATGATTGATATAAAAATAGTACAATCAGTTTGGTCATCTACTTTCATTCATTCTCATTCATTTAGACCCATCGTCATTTAACCCGTGGAGTTTACATCTGCTAACTCTGGGTTCACTATTTGCATTTCCATCTGAACAGTTACAACACTGGTTAAAATATTATTGCAATACAAATTAAAATGTGTGAAGTCATGGAATATCAATAAAGTAAAATCATGATCTTTCTTTTCTTCCAAATGTAAAAAAAAAAAGATAGCATAGTTTGAATTTTAAATTACCTTTTTTAAGAGATTTGTCATAAGTATCCTATTTCTCTGTATAAGCAGTTGCCCCTTTTCTCTTTTTTCCAAAAAATCTTTCATCAATTCCTGGTTGAATGGAAGGAAAAAAAAGGCAAAAGAAAATTGGATTTAAAGAACTGAAAGTATTTACAAGTGTTACTGTTTTTAGAAATTTTACCTGGACTATAGTTTTAACAAGTAGAAAAGTATTTATTTTACCTAGTAAAATGTCTAGTATACAGTAGATTCTTAATAAATACACGTTAATTGAGTGAATGAATGACTGATAGATATTGTGAGTCTAAAAGTGAGGCATCACTTTAGACTCTAAAAATTTTCAGAAAAAAAAATTCAGAAATTTTAATTAAATTTATTGGAACACCTCCCCAGTGGCTTTTTCTAAGGTGAACATTTCTTTCCTGATTTGAATTATATCACATTATATTTAAATGACTTTACAATTTTCAAACATTTCTTAAGATATTCCTATCAAATCTATAAAATTTAGAGGGTGTTTAGTGGCACAGTGGATAGACTACTTATTTGAAGTCAGAAAGACATGAATTCAAATGTAGCCTTAGATATTTACTAAGCTGTATGACCGTGGACAAGTCATCTAACTTCTGGCTGCATTCATTAGCTCAACTGTAAAATGGAGATGATGATAAAACAAAACCTGTTCTGAGCCTACTTGGAGTTTAGCGGTACTTGGCACATAGTAGGTACTGCATAAATGTCTATTTCTTTCTCTTCCAATAGTGGATGGCCAGCTAGCCTCAAAACCAGGAAAAGCTGGGAAGGAAGCAGCTGAGTAAGTTGGTGGGTGATCAATATGAAAGGGCTAGATGATAGGAAAATCAGTTCTGGGGAGGGCAAGTCATTAAGACACGTTTGGAGGTCAATAAGAAAAAGGAGGGGCGGTCAATAGAAGCCTTTTGGAAAAACAGGAGTTCAGAGGGAGATCAGTTTGGAGGCTCTAGGGAAAGAATGAATATTATTGAAAGACTGGGTATGGGGTGTGGGTACGCGTGGAATGCAGATGGATGGAACGAATCAGGGGAGAAAAATCAAGGAAATGGAGTCAGGAAGCTAGGGGGTAAGGACAGGAAGATAGCTTTGGTGGGGCTGATAAGGTTTGTAAAAACTGAAGGAGGAGGTGGGTGGCGAAGGAGAAACAGGGGACTCTCAGTGAGGGATCAGTGTTAACAGGCTGCACATGGGTTGGCACTGCCCTCAGCCCATACCTCCTCTAGGTAGATATTTTCGTTCCAGTTGCCCATTCGCACGCAGTTTCGATAGTTCTTTGTTGCCATCTCTGTCCCTCCAACTATTTCAGCAACTGGCACGCTGGCAGCGTTGTTAGCGTTTCCCGTTGCCACGGAGACCTGGAATCCATAGGATTGGTCAGCTTCAGCGATATTGCTGACCAATGAGTAAAAGACTCGGCCTTTTCCCCCCAAGTCCTCCTTGTTCTCCAGCTAAGCCACATAAGAAGAGGCGGGGCCAGTCTCAGAGCTGAGTCTGGAGAAGAAAAGCTGAAGCCCTGTATAGAGGATAAGAAATGAAATTTCCCACCGTCTTGGACTGCTTTGGAAAAAAAAAAAAAATTCTAGCAGAGACCCTAGCCTGAGATCAGCCGTTCGTGAATTGCAGAATTGCAGGTTTTCCTTTGTACTGCAGCAACATAAACAAATTTAGGGAATTAAAAAAAGAAAATGGGAATGCCCTGGTATTATTTGAAATCTCATCAGAAGCTACAGCTTTAAACTTCACAAAATAGAATTGTCTTAAAGCCCAAAGTAAGAAGGTGTTTCTTAGGTTTCGGATATATATTGATAACGTTGAGGGGTTTGTTTTTTGTGGGGTTTGGGTTTGGTTTGGTTTGGTTCGGAAGGTGTATTTTGATCCTCAAAGGGGAGAAAAATGTGAACATACAGCTCCACTTTGTGGAGGAGTTAGGAAAATAGATTTTTTTTTAAATAAAAAGCATTGAACTGCTTTCATCCTAGAACTGCAGCAGTCTTTATAATGTGAAGTTCCTTCCCCAAAAATTTCTCTGGCTTGAAACCACAGGACTAATATATGTTTTGTAAGGACTCACATTAAACTTGACAATACCTATCATTTATTGTGATTATTATCCTCACTATTTAAAAGTAGACATGTTTAAATTTTAGTGTAAGTACTCGATGTTCTTGATGCCATATATTTCATATATATACTATATATATATATTGTGTATATATATATATGTACATATATATATGTATGTGTGTGTGAATAAGTGTATCAAATGTTCTGGTTCTGTTCACATTAGTCTCATGAGTTAATATTAGTAAGTCTTCCAGGGTTTCTCTGAAATTGTCCCTTTCATCATTCCTTATGGCACAGGGATTGTCCATTACATTGATATCCCACAATTTTATTTATTTGTACTTATATTTATATAATTTATTTACTGCACACAATAGATATGCACTACATTCCTTTCAAGATTTTTGCCACCACAAAAAAGAGTGGCCATAAATACTTTACATGGGTCCTTTTTCTCTTTCTTTTCTCTCTTTGGGGTATAGCCCTAATATATCTGGGTATATATTCCAGTATTTTCTGGGTCAGATAATGTTTATAACAATTTCATTCTAAAGTTTAATTTTATTTCCAGAACTGGAACTTGGTTACCATGGCCCCATTTCTTCTTGACCTTGAATAGTTTCCCTTTTTATAATAATTATTTTCTCATAAGCTTTGCCACTTTTCCTACTTTTACTAGCTTTCCTTATTTTTTAAAAAAGTAGAGGGGCAGCTGGGTAGCTCAGTGGAGTAAGAGTCAGGCCTAGAGACAGGAGGTCCTAGGTTCAAACCCGGCCTCAGCCACTTCCCAGCTGTGTGACCCTGGGCAAGTCACTTGACCCCCATTGCCCACCCTTACCACTCTTCCACCTATGAGACAATACACCGAAGTACAAGGGTTTAAAAAAAAAGTAGAAAAAAGAAAGATAAGAAAGTTTATTAATTCTTCCTTTTGTGTATAGATTTGAAGTATATAAAATGCTTTCAAATATATTAACTTATTTGGCTCTTGTGGCAACTCTGGAAACTAGGCAGAGCAGGTTCTACTATTCCTGTTTTATGGATAAAGAAACTGAGTCTCAGAGGTTAAGTGACTTGCCCAAAGATACATGACAGGTGTCAGAATTCAGATCTTCTGAATCCTAATCTAGTTATCTTTCTGCTACAATCTGATTCAAGAAACCTTACCTTGTCACATTTGAGCCCTGCTGCATTCATGCCTGCTCATCTAGAAATTATCCCATTGTCCTGGCCAAAAATAAACAACAATTAGATGCCTGATTGGTTATGGGTAGAAGAAATACATATCTTTAAGTTCTTGGACATCAATTACTTATGGACTTTGTATCTCTCCAGTGCCAAACACAAAATATTACATAAACATCAACAGGTCAAAAATCTATGATGTGACTTGCTCATAGTCATATGCTAGTGAATACTAAAGGTGGAATTTGAATCAGCCTTCAATGAACACCTACTATGGGTTAGGAACTATGTTAGGTACTGAGTGTACAGAGTCAAAAATGAATTAAGGATGACAGCTTAAATACAAGTCTGGACATGATGGCTCAGAGTGATATGGAAGCCTCGTTCTGGGAAAGATAAGGGAAAAGCTCACCTATCAGAGCTTAGAATCCATGGGGAAATACTCAGTAATCAAGATAGGTTTCCCTAAGAAGTGGCTCTTAAATTGGACTTTGAAGGAAGCTAAGGATTTTAAGAGGCAAAAGTGATGAAGAAAGACATCCCAGGTCCACCAGTGCCATGTGTGAGGAATAGCAAGAAAGGGTCAGTGTGGCTAAACCATACAGTGGATAAAGATGAGTAATATATAATAATCCTGGAAAGATAATTGAAGCCAGATTGTGAAGGGCCTCAAATGCTCAACAGAAGACTATATTTCTTTCTAAACATAATAGAGAGGGGGCAGCTGGATAGCTCAGTGGATTGAAAGTCAGACCTAGAGACGGGAGGTCCTAGGTTCAAATCTGACCTCAGATACTTCCTAGCACTGTGCCCTGGGCAAGTCACTTAACCCCCATTGCCTAGCCCTTTCCACTCTTCTGCCTTAGAACAAAAGAGAAGGTAATAGTTTTAAATAATAATAATAATAATAATAATAATAATAAAAGTAATAGCCACCAGGGCTTATCAAGAGAGGGGGTAACATCATCAGATAGTACTTTAGGATTATTATTTTGTCAGTTAGGTAAAAGAGAGGAGAGAATTTTAAGTCAAGGAAACTAATGCTATTAGCTATGCTAATAGTTTTAAGTGGGATGACAAGAGTCTTCTGGGTACCAGAGAAGTAAAACTTGGCAACTTTTAAAATTGATTTCAAAGTCAGAAGAGAAGGCAATATCCACTGTCAACTGCTTCCCATTGTACACAGTAGGTGCTTAATAAATAAATTAGCTTTTATTGTCGTCATTTTTGTCTAGTTGCTTCTGTGAGCTCAGTCACATTCTTAGTAGCCAGCAAAACAAAACATAATGTTATCATTTGATTTTTAAAATTGTACTGAGATAAGTATTTAAGATTTTTTTGGATTCAGATTTTGGCTTCATCATCCTCTTGTGTTATCTGGAACAAATCACCTCACTTCCTAGTGCTTCAGTATCTCCATCTGGGAAATGCAGATAACATCAATTTCCCTCTTGGAAATTCTGGGGAGAATAATAATAGCAAATGTCTCTTTAAATGTTTTTTAACCATAGTAACTGCCTATGTGTTTTATAAACATTCATTTAGGTGAAAAACACCATTATAATTCTACTTTTTAACTCTTTACTGACAAATTTCTAAAGATTTGTCTACACTGAACTGTCTCATACTTGTCTTCCTCAGCTCCACCCACATTCAATGATCTTATTTTGTCTCCATTAGTCTACTAAAAATGAGCTTTTCAGGGTCTCCAGTGACCTCATAATTGCCAAAACTAATGGACTTCTTTTAGTCTTCTTTCTCAACCTCTCTGTATACTGTATATTCACTATAAAAGTTTCTTCTTTTTTATTCCATTTCTTCTCTTGTCTTTTACCTCTTTCCTCTTTCCTAGTTCTCTCTCTCTCTCTCTGATCACTCTAAAACCCACTCTGATCACAGTCCCTATTTTTTTTTCTGACTTCTTACCTTCCTGCTTGCTAAATACAGGCATTTCCCAAGGCTCTGTCTCTATCCATCTTCTTTTCTTTCCACTCCCTTTTCCTTAGTAATATCAGGGTTTTTTTTTACTCCTATAGCATGAGATCTCACCTCTACAAGAAAGAATTGTCAAATTATATAATTGGCACTAAGCTCTTTAGGTTCCTAATAAATATGGGCTCACTTACTGGCTGAACTTAGACATTCTGAGCTACAGTAGGCTAAGCTGATCAGGAATTTACACTAAATCTCACACTAAAATGGTGAATTCTCAGTATTTGGAACACCAAGTTGGTTGCTTAAAGAGGGGAGAATTGGAATAGATCATAAATAGCAAATCAAAGCATATATTCGGATCAGTATCTCTTGAATGTCTTGCTCCACTTCCAGGCTAAACAAAATTTTGAAAATTATTCATTCACAGTGTAAACAAATGTCTGTTCAATTTGGATCAAGAATCACATCTGACTGAATAAAATTTTTGAAGAACTGTCATATTGAAGAAGACAAATTTATTATCTGGATGGTTCTAGGAAAAAACTGGGATGGATAATAGAAATTACAGAAGAACAGACTTCAGACCCATTTAAAGATGAATAAATATATTCATCTTTCCTTCTGTCTTAGAATTGATACAATTATTGACTCCAAGACAGGAGAGTGGTAACTAGGCAACTGGGGTTGTGACTTGCCCAGGGCCACATAGTTAGGAAGTGTCTTAGGCCAAATTTGAAGATCCAATCCTCCTGACTCCAGGGCTGGCCTTCTATCCACTTCAGGATAGCCACCTAGCTATCCTGAATAAATATTTCTAAATAAAAGATAGCTACAGAATCAATGGTTTATTAGACATATGCATTGAAAATAAAATAACCAAAGAAACCAGAGCAAACCAAAATATGGACAGAAGTAAAAGTCGCATTGGGTTGAATAAAATGGATTTCGGTAACTAGAGCCATAAGTGCTTTCCTAAAATAGAGTTAGCATTTTTGTGTGAAAATTATAAATGACACACAGGTAGAAAGTTGGCAAACTTAAGAAACTATTGCATCCCTACATATGATCTAGTAAGTAGTTCACAATTAAAACAGATCATTTGTGGGAGTCCATCCATAATCCTTCAGGACCTTGGACACTGGATGGTTTCTTAATCAAAAGAATATTTTTTAAACATGGTACATAGCTGTTATCTGCACAGGCTGGATCTTATATGAAAGATATATTGTTCCCCAAATCAAAATGCCATCTAGTTAGACAACCACGAAGCAATGGAAGAAACTCTAATCATTACAAAAACGAAAGTTGAAAACTTGAAGGGAATTTAAAATTCAAGAGGCATTATCCTAATTGGAAATTCCATTATTTGGTACGCAATGCAGTTTCCTACTTGTCTAATTCATGTTTCTATGCTAGAGTATATGTTTCTCAACTTTTCAGTTTCATTTACTCATTCATTCCTTCATTTATCCAATAATTATTTTTGAGTACCAATTAAATATATGACATTAATTACAAATTGTTGGAGGCAACAAAATTAATAAGACCTGACCCCTGTCCTCCAAGCATTTATATTCTGCTTAGAAAGAGATGCATACAAATAATTAAGTGTCTCAAGAGTAGTAAAAAATAAAGTATTGGGAAATTTTTTTTAAATAGAGGGATCATTTCCATTTGTTAAGAACAATGAAAGCTTCATGAAGAAACTGGAGCTGGAAATATGAGCAGAATTTAAATAGATGAAAAATGGAGGGGGTGGAGAGATCATTCTAAATAGAGTGAATATCAGAAACAGTGGTATAGAATTGAGGAATTTGTAAGGAATTACAAGGAACAGAGATTTGGGCCTAGACTGAGGAAGCCTTGATCACCAGTCAAAAAAAAAAAAGAAAGAAATGAAGCAGTTCTACAAAAATAACAAGGCAATAAAGAATGCTCTAGATCATGGAAGCAGATGGCTGTAATGTAGCTGAATTAGAAAAACAATCTGGCCTTAGATATAGACCTATGCCTAGACTAGATCAGAAGGAGAGAGGCTTAAATAAAGAGAACAAAAATGAATTTATAAAACCTTAGGCAGAGCATACTTATTAACTCTCTAATTGAATTGACTTAAAGAAGAGAAAAAAATAAAACTCTAATTGAGAGGAAATGGGGGAAAGGGAAGAGATGGAGGGAGAGAAAAATAGAATTCTTGAGCGGGGAAAGACCTACAATAATATACAGACTACAACTTCCTACCCAGTGTAAATTTTTAATAAGCCCCATGTCCTTTACTACCATCTACCCCATACATATCTATATACTATAGACCTCTCATGATATCTTTCTATTCATGTGCTGTGCCTCCCCAACTGGTAGCCCAGAATCAATACATCCTTCTCTAGATCAGTTAACCCACTCAGCTTTAGAACTCTTCCCTGGGACTAAGTTTGATTGGTAATGAATGAGTGCAAATTAATGTAACCTATGATATCTAGTTGGCCTCAGATCATGCTTTACATCCATCCTCCCTAGACATCTTGGGTCATCTTGCCATCAGTCCAGTTTCTCTACATGTATGCCTCTCCCAAATTCCCTTTCTACAACACTAACATTCCTTCAGTAAAAGTCATGACAATTAACTCTACTTCATCATTCCTGTAACTTCTCAGATAAAATTCCCTAACCACCACTCCCCTATGTATTCTGTCCTGCTCTACTAGAACAGGATCTCCATGATGAGAAGGACAGATACTGGGGACCCCTTTTTATGCCCTCACTTCAACTGTCACCCTGGGACCCGGCCTGGGTCCTCTGCCAGGTTCTGTGTTCTATATTGGGAACTGCCAGCTTGCAACCCATGAAAACATGGTAGCATGATTTTATCCATCACAACTTGTAATCCCAAGCACTTGGCACAGTTTGCCACATACTATACTAAGTGCTCAATAAATCCTTTTTTTCATTCATGCATTCATACCAAATATCTTTTCTACCTAAGATTCTTTAAATTTAAATCTTTTAAAGATACCTTTAAAAATTAATGTCTTCCAGAGAAGCATGAAAAGATTTACGTGAAGTAAGAAGAGACAAGAAAACTATTTACACAGTGAGTATAACAACAATGTAAATGGAAGCCACAACTACCACACAAAAGAAAAAAATATTGCAAAATTACAAAGAACAAGGTTGGCCCCAAAGAAAAGATATGAGAGGTTGTTTTGCTCCATTTTTCTTAAATGGGGGAGAGATAGAAGGAATCTATGGGTGCAGAACCCTGCTTATGATGTCAGAGATTTTTAGGTTTTAATGATTTTTTAATTAATTAATGTTTTGTTTTCTTTTTCACTTTTAAAAAATTCTTTGTTGTAAAGAGTGATTTCGTAGGAGTGGAGAAAGAGGTGAGGGGAAGTTTAGGTGATGTAAAAACAAAGGATAACAATTAAAAACTTATTTTTTAAAAACTGCCCCTTCCTTCTTTCTCTTCCCTAATCCCTGCTCCTTGTACTCTCAGCTTCTTCTGTTTCTATAGTTCCCAAAACTATCTCCAAGGGACAGTTATGGAGCATGGAGCAATCAAAAGTACAGATTATAGATTTTGTCTCTAGTGGCTATATGGTTTGAAGTGGGAAATACTAGTATAAATTCACTCCTTCCCTTTCTATATTAACAACCTGAGGCCCAGAGAGCTGAAGGAACTTGCTCAAGGTCACACAGCTAGTTAGTGGTAAAACTAGAGCTAGAATTGAATACCAAATACCTGGCTGATGATTAAAGAGTTTGTAGAAAAATTTCATAATGACTTCTGGGATCATTTGCTAAGAATGTGTTAGCAAGCAGGAGACCATTTTTAACTGGCAGCACTAAACATGGAAGCTGTCATTTATGGGAAACAGAAGAGGCCAGCCCAGCCTGCCTTCTGATATTTGTTTTCTTGTCTTAGAACAAGTGGCCAGAGCTCCAAGGGAAGAAATGTTATCGAGTTCACAATCAAATAAATGCTTATGAGGCCAGAGCCAAAAAATGTTCTTAGCTTAAATCATTGTTGTTTAAAACCCCCAACATGTAACCAACTGGAATGCTTTTTTAAAGTTACCCATAATAATTAATAATGGTTAGTAATAGCAATAATAATAATTGACATTTACTCATTTTCTTCCTCACAATAACCCTCTGAGGTAAATACTACAAAAATTCTTATCCTCCCCCTTAAACAGAAGGAAACTGAGGCTGAGAATAGATAAATGATTTCTCCAGAAGCACACAGCTAATTAAAGTCTCAGGCACAATCTTGAACCCAAGTCTTCCTAATTTCAATTCCAAAAGCTTTTATTGAGCACTTACTAGGTGTTAGAAAACAAAGTTTTAATCAAAACTGTTCCTACCCTCAAGATATTCTATTAGAGGAAAATAACGTGCAAATAATCACTAAATACAAAATAAGTATAGGACTCTTTTTGGGGAGTGGGGGGAGGACAACTAACAACTGGAGGAGGAAAGCTTTGAAATTCCTGAAAAGGACCATCATACAGTGAAGGCCCTCATTATTCCTTCCTCTTCTTTCAATAGTTCATTATAGCTCCAAAAGGAAGGAAGAAAGGAAGAACAAATTCCCACATTGGCCACATCCAAAAATGTATTGCTTATTCTACATCTTAGTCCATCATCTTTCTTTTGTGAGGTGAGCAATGTTCTTTATCAGTCTTCTAGAATCATGGTTATGATCACTTAATTGTTCAAAGTTCTTAAGTCTAAAAAGAAAAGTTCTTAGACTTGTTCATTTTACAGTATTGATATTATGATGTAAATATTCTTCTGGTTCTGCTCACTTTGTTCTATATCAGTTCATACAAATCTTCACAAATCTCTTTGAAATTTTCTCTTCATTTCTTATAGCACAACAGTATTCCATTACATTAATATGCCATAATATGTGGAGTGGTTCCTATTGATGGCATCAAAGAGTTACTTTTAAAATAATGACAAAATTCATCTGGAAACCAAAAAGGTCCAGAATCTCAAAGGAAATCATGAACAAAATTTTTTTTCAAAAGAAGTATCTAGTAGTACTACGTCTTTAACTACAGTACAAAGCAGTAATTCTCAAAATAATTTTAGCACTGGATAAAGAAATAGAAAGATTGATCAATGGAAGAAATTAGGTATAGAACATATGGAAGCAAATGAACCAGTAGTTTCATTTTCAATAAACCTAAAGACCCTAGTTACTGAGGTAAAGACACATGAGGTGATTAAATTTTAAAAACTGGACAAAAGTATGATTAAAATTTAGGTTTAGATAAACTCTTCATTCTTTATTCTAAAATGGATATGTGACCTAAACATAAAAGGTCACAACATATATTAGAAGAAAAAAGAAAAAATTTTCATATCTAAGAATATGAAATTCATGACAAAACAAGAGAAAGAGAATCACAGATAATGAAATGGATAATTTTGATTACATACATTTTGAAATTTTTTGCACAAACAGAATCCAAGAAGTTAAAATTAGAAGGGAAATAGTTACTAGGGACCAAAAAAATCCTTGCAGAAAGTTTCTCTGGTAAAGATCTGATTTCCCAGACATATAGGGAATATATCAAAATTTATAAAAAACAAGAACCATTCTCTAATTAATAAATAATGAAAGAATATAAACAGCTTTCAAAAGAAGAAATCTAAGCTATCAGCATCTACTGGTTGGGGGGAGAGGGAATGGTACAAATTACTAGTAAAAATAGAAAAGCAAATGAAAGCATCTCTGAAATTCCTCCTCACATCTAGCTTCTGGACAAAGAAAACAAAAAAGGGAGATGATTAATGTTGGACAAGTAGTGGGAAAACCAGCACATTCACTCATTTTTGTTAATAGAGTTAGGAATTAGAAAGCAGTTTGGGATTAGGCCTCTCAAAAATGATAAAGGAGCCATTTTCAAAGGACTTTAGGAAATGTTAAATGAATTGATACAGAATGAAGTGAGCAGAACCAAGAGGACAATGTATCCAAAAATAATAACAAAGAAAAACAACTTCAAAAACCTAAGAACTTCGAGCAATGCAATAATGACTACCCATAATTCCAAAGAACTGATGATGAAGTTTGCTACCCACTTCCTGACAGATTGATGATGGACTCAAGATGTAGAATGAGTCATGCATTTTTGGGCATGGCCAATGTGGGATTTTTTTCAAATGTTCTTTTTTGGTTTTCTCCCCCTACCCCCACCATGGAAATTGAGGAAAGATAAAAAAGAAAGGAAGGAAAGGATTATAAAAATTGAGAAGGAAATAAAAAACACAGAAGGAATCATAGATAAGCAGGATAGTTTTGAAAGTTACATGTGGAATTTATTATATACTTGAAAAGAAAATCAAGTTCTACATTACAGAGATTCCCAATTTTATTTACTAGTCCTTCCTATTCTAGTTAGTCAGTCAACTAACATTAAGTGCCTACTGTATATGACAGACATTTTGCAAAGCACTAGGTATACAAAGAAAGGCAAAAGACATTCTCTGCCCCTGAGGAATTCACAACCTAATGGAAGGGACAACAAGCAAACAAATATGTATAAACAAGCTATATAAGGGATAAATGAAAAATAACTAGCAAAGGGAAGGCACTAGAATTAACAGGGATTAGGAAAGGCTTTCTGAAGAAGATTGGATTTTATGTCAGCTATCCTTGTAATTTCCATGAGTAACTGAAAGCCCCATGCCTGGTACATAATAAGTGCTAAATGAATGTTTATTAGCTGAAAAAAAAAGAAGATAGGATTTTAGCTGGGACTTAAAGGTCAAGGAGGGAGAGCATTTGGGCATGGAGGAAGGCCAGTGAAATTGCTCAGAACCTAGAAATGAAGTGTCTTTCTCTACAATGTATATGTAAACATTCATTTTATTTACTGTTTTTAAGTTCAGAATAATAATAAAAAAATAAAAATTTAAGAAGAATTTTTACAACTCAGATGTTATTTAATTCTGGATTCACATATATTACCCTCTTCACTGAATATAATTAATAAGTGTACTTCATTCAACCTAGAAGTATGTTAGAACTGGAGCTGGCTTTTGAGAACTGAGTGTTAAATTTTCAGTATTTGCATTTACATAGCAGAAATAGGCAAACTACAAATCACAGTTTGATTTATTAATTTTTATTATCTAGACTTAATAAAGGAATGGAGAAAATGTAAATGACATTAAATTTAAAAATAAAACCCATATTTAAAAATAAATAAAAGAAGAAGAAGAAGGAAGAAGAAGAAGAAGAAGGAAGAAGAAGAAGAAGAAGAAGAAGAAGAAGAAGAAGAAGAAGAAGAAGAAGAAGAAGAAGAAGAAGAAGAAGAAGAAGAAGAAGAAGAAGAAGAAGAAGAAGAAGAAGAAAACTGATCAGTCATACCTTCTTGTTGTCAGCCATTATAATCATCACATCAAACTGAAGCAACAATCTTAGGTCTTTGATATTTTTCTTACCTCTAGTAAATTTAAACACACTTTTTCCAGCTATTCTCAGCAAGCTTATTCTGATCTTATTCTTGCAGAAATATGCTACTCTATTGATTTCAACTTCTGTTCCTGGCTCTTATTCTCACCCTAGGCTTAAAGGAGTTTTCTTGTGACCGCCTCTGTAAAGACTATAATCTCTGACACTGCCCTGTAGACTTCTTGGACACTGCTTCAGACCATGCTAAAAATTATGCTTCTTCAATAATGTCTTACTATCTAGATTTATTACAAACCACTCAACCTTTTCAACTATGCTCTTTTCTTAAGTGTAGTGTTTAAGCTCTCTTGAGTAAGATGTTGAGGTTGAGCAACTCACCACTGACATCAATGGCCAGCTGAACAGCTAATAGGAAATTTAATGAAAGTGGAAAAGGCTATTTCGATGGCAACTTACACTATTTCATTTTTAAGAAAGTGGTAAAATAGATCACAAAATTGTATTAGAATTTCAAGGACTTACTGCTTATAGGTCAATGAAAACAGAACATAGCAAATCAGAATTTTAATCCCATTTAAATAATTGCCCCTTAAAAGACAGAACTAAAATTTCTGCTCTGAGGAAGGTATGGTGTAAAATGTTTTAAAACAGACTTGTTAGGTTTAAAATGTATTTTAAGATGCTAAGTACCTCTAATAAGTAATTTGGCCTGTATAAGTTATAAAATTATAGAGTTTAGCAAAGAAAAATTAATGATTTCTAAAAGATTGAATTAGCTGGAAGAGGTAATTGTGGGAATATGGTCAGGAAGAGAACCTTTTCCTGACTGGAAGAAGACAGCCACAGAATTTTGTATAACCTTTTATATATGTGCTGAAATATTGTGGGCTTTCCTCCATATTTTGTTTCTGAACTAAAAAGTCAGTCAAATTGCATTATTATTACTATGTGCCAGGTACTATGCTAAATATTGAGACTACAAAGAAAGAGAAAAAAAGTCCCTCCTGTCAAAGAACTCCCAGGCAAAAGGGGAACACAACTTGCAAGCAGGAGAAAGAGATAGGATAAATTGGGGATAATCTCTGAGGAAGGGCACTAAGTCTTCTGGCAGAGGGTGGAACTTAGCCAAAACTTGAAGAAAGCCAGAGAAACCAGCAGGTGAAGATGAAGAGAGAATTCTAACCATAGGGGATAGCCAGGGAAAGCATCTGGAGTGGTTTGGGGAGATGCCGTGTCTTGTACAAAGAACAGCAAGGAAGCCAATGTCACACTGATCACAGAAAATATGTAGGAGACTAAAGTATAAGACTAGAAAATAAAAATGGGGTCAAGTTACGAAGGGTTTTGAAAGCCACTAGATTTTATATTTCTTCCTGGAGGTAACAAGGGACCACTGGAATTTACTGAATGGGGAGGGGTATATGATCAGACTAATATATGAGGAAGATTCATTTGATTGCCAAACTGGAGGATGTCTTGGAGAGACATTGGACAAGGGAGGCTGATGAGCTATAATCCAGGCATAAAGAGGAGAGAAACCATAACAAAGAACAAGAACTAGAGATCCTTGGGAATAATAAACATCCATCACAGATAAGGGTTTTAAAGAGGATTGAATTTTCAAGGCCTATCCACTAAAGGCTGGTTATTTATTGCTATAACTACAACAGTGATTTCATCAGCTGCCACCAGGTGGATAGTGGTATCTTGTAGGGTAGCAATAAACCCAAATATTAGTCTCATTTCTTAGATGAGCATCTTTGAATAAGACTCTTCTTTGGGCCTTAGTTTTGTCATCTGTAAAAAAAAAAGAGAGTTGGTCTATATGATCTCTAAATTCCTTTCCAGCTTTACATTCTATAATCCTAGATAGTAATCCTAGAAAGGACCCAGTCAATTGTTCTATAGAGTTCTATAAACATTTAGCTTTATTTAAAAATGCTTTAACATAAAGATAATTTCATATTAATTATCCATTGAAGAAATATCTATTGGTGTCATGGGTGCTATCTCACTTTAATTTATTTGTTTAGAGAATCTCAAAGTTGGAAGGGACCTAAAGACAAATTATTCCAATCCTTAAATAAATAAGAATTTCTCCTACAACTTGCCCCTGTACAATACATTTTGGATAGCATTTGCCTGAAAGTCCACTACTTACTTTCTAAGGCATCTTGTTCCTCTTTTGCAAACCTTTAATTATTAGAAAGATATCCCTTATATCAAATTATAATCTGTCTTTTTACAACTTGCACCCATTTTTCTTGCTTCTGTTAACCTGGCACCAAGCAAAACAAATCTAATCCTTCTTCCAAAAACAGACTTTCGAATACTTATAGATTGCTCTTACATCCCGTAATGACTTCTCTTCTCTAAACATTTTCAATTTCTTCACCCAATCCTCAGAGAGTATGGTCTCAAGGCCCCTCACCATCCTGCTTGCCCTCCTCTAAACACTCTCAAGTTCATTAATGCTCTTCCTAAAACAAAAGGACGCAAAAGACAGTTTCTGCCTTCAAAGAGCTTATAGTCTAATTGTGGAGGGAACATGTAATAAATATATACAAAGCAAACTATCTGCAGGACAAATGGGAAATAAGAAGAGAAAAAACAGGAAGGAGCAGGGAGCCATTAGAAAAATCATCATTACTGCTTCTAGGCTTAAGTCATTGTCCTTTATGATTGGACATTTAGCACCTAAACAACTAAAAAGAAAATCATTTATATGACATGGTTTATGCTTTCAGAGACAGTATAGTAACTGCAGATCAGGAGACCTACATTCAAGACCTGGTTGTTGTCAAGTCAGGTCCAACTCTTCATGACCCCATTTAGGATTTTCTTGGCAAAGACAGCAGAGTGGTTCACCATTTCATTCTCTCTATTATTTTATAGATAGGGAAACTGAGGCAAACAAGGTTCAGTGACTTTTCAATGGTCACACTGCTAGTAAATGTCTGAGACCAGATTTAAGCTAAACTCTTCCTAACTCTATGTCCAGCACTGAACCACTTTGCTGACCCATTCTAGACCTGGAGCCCTCATTAAATTGCTACGAGAATTGGTACAAACCACCGAACCTCTTTGGGATTCAGCTTTCCCATCCATAAAATGGGCATTTCATCAATCTAGAGGAAGATATTAAGTTCTAGATCACTTGGAAAACAAAGTCACTATGTAAAAGCAATATATTTTAATTTAGTTCAACTTAATCTGTTTTTTCAATTAAATCCTTTAGAAAATTGATTTACACATGCTAACAATCTAAAGTTACAGAGTACAAAGTATTTGACATAGATTATTTCTTTTTTTTTAAACCCTAACCTTCTATCTTAGAATTGATAGTAGGTTTTGGTTCCAAGGCAGAAGAACAGTAAAGGCTAGGCCAGGGGTTGGCAACGTATGGCTCTGGAGCCATATCTGGCTCTTTTGAGGGCCAGATATGGCTCTTTCTGCAGGAGCCATAAAATAAATTTTTTTTCAGGCGCTGTTACAGGAGTGTGCACTGTGAGCACTGTACGGCTCTCACAAAATTACATTTTTTAAAATGTAGCATTTATGGCTCTCACAGCCAAAAACGTTGCTGGCCCCTGGGCTAGGCAATGGGGGTTAAGTGACTTGCCCAAGGTCACACACCTAGGAAGTATCTCTGTTCATATTTGGACGTAGATTATTTCATCTAACCATTAAGACAACCCCTTGAGGTAAGTGGCATTCATTTTACTACTCTTATTTAACATATGAAGAAAATGAAGTTAAGAGGTCAAGATTATGCAGATAAAAGTGGAAGAACTATGAATAAAACCAAAGCTTTGGTTTATTTCCAGGTCCCTTTCTTTATTTTTTGGTTTATTTCCAGGTCCCTTTCTACTATGGAATATCATAAACCTCTATGAGTAGCAAGGGCCACAGAGGTCTGAGTTGCTATTGTCTCTGACTTTTCATGAGCCTATATTGGGTTTTCTTGACAAAGACATTGAAGTGGTTTGCTATTTCCTTTTCCAGCTCATTTTACAGATGAGGAAACTGACTTGACCAAGTGATTTGCCCAGGGTCACCCAGAGAGTAAATGTCTGAGGCCAGATTAGAACTCGAGTGCTCCTGACTCCAGACCCAGCCCTCTTTCTACTGAGTCAGATCTATTCATGAAAATAGAGAAATCCACTCTCCAACCTTCCAGACAAGTGACAATGTTTTTCACAAAGTTATAGGAAACTGGGGCAAGTTTGACCTCTGACCAAGGGCACTAAATTTTAAAGGACTCTGATATACTCACAATCCTGCAGCAGCATAGAAACAATGAGGCTTCAATAAAATGAGCAAGCATAATTAATTAAAATAGGAACCTACCAGATGGGTCCACTTCTTCCTCTCAGTGGCCATACCTCTGGGGAAACAGACCCAGCCTTGCTCTTCCTCTACTTCACTGGAGTTAGGACAGAGTTTTGCTCTTTCCCTGGATGTACAAATTGTTCCTTACAGTTTTGTTATTTCAAATCTATGAAAGTAATAAGTGTGTCTATGTATAGTAGAAAAGCGTTATGATTGACAGTACTAGTCCTACTCTATTAATCATGCCTCACTTTAGCTAAATCTAAATTTAGATAAATTCACTCTCACCAAATAACCATAGCCAATACTGTGTCAGCAGCATCGGTCCTTTACCCTTCACTGGGCAAAGCATGGAAATATTCCCATCGCGTGAGGAAGAACTGAATGATGGAAGCAATTGAGCCTGCTTTCCCCTTGTGACAAGACACAATCCCCGAAGGACTCTCCCAAGCCCAGAAGAGACTATTACAAGCCTGCCCAGGGGGCTGCTATTTTAAGTCAAGCACAACTGCTCAGAGATTCTGGGTTTTAGATGAGCTAAAATCCAGTTCAAGGTCATTTGTGCTTATCCAAAAGCCCCACAGTGGGTTTTTGGTGTGTTTGTGTTTTGCTGTTGTTGTTGATTTGTTTTGCTAAGAGCAGAGGTACTGGCGCCAGTGAATGTCCTGGGTTCCTTCCAAAGAAGGGAGAGGACCCAAGTCCCTCTTCCCTTTCATTGAGAGAACCTTGCTTCCTCCTATGCAGCTGTTGCCACATTTCCCCCAGCAGGGGGCTACGCTTCAATAGGGAAGAAAGGGACTCTGTTAGCCAAAGTCCAAGAATTATTTGAGTATTTTGAGATTCTATGGGAGGAGAATTGCTCTATAAATAAAAGATACTGTTTTCTGGTTTTTATCAAGAACCTCGGCTTGGGGGTTTTATCCTCCTAGTGGTAAAGAGTGAGTTCCATTTTGTGCCAAAGACACTTTTTTGTTGTCTGGCTTAAAAGATAAGTGTTTGACAAATTTCTGAAAACCTCCCATTCTGGCTATGAATTTCCTATTTGGGAGGAAATCCCCCCTGTGGGAATTTCTGAGTCTCCTACCCTGTTGTGATGGTGGGAAATGACACACCCACCCTTCCCCAAACCTCAAGGATTTGAGTATTTAGAAAGTTCAAAGTTGGAAAGATAAATATCACTGCAAAACAATAGAACTATCCCCTACTCCCACAGCCCCAAGGATCCTCCTCTTCGCCCCTCAGAGAGGTGATAAAGAACTAGACATAATGGAAACTCATCAACCTGCAGTTGGAATGGCAGCACTGGAATTGTATTCATTTCTACCACCACCACCTCCAGTTCACTCATTCAGCAAGCACTAATGAAAAATCTTCTCTACACAAGATTGCTTATAGTAATATAAAGCCAAAAAAAAAAACAAAAACAAAAACCTTTGCCCTCAAAGAACTTACATTCTACCTTCAACTATATGCATGGTATATAGTACATAATGACATTGGTCACACTGAAGGGGAAAATATACTTCTCTTCCCATTAGTGTTTCAGAGGTTATAGCTGTGGAACACTGCACATACTGTCAGATTCAGATGATGTGGCGATTAGTTCAACTGAACTGCTATAATTTCTGTGTGTATGTGTATTAAAAGAGATATTTTGTGATGGGGAGAGGAGAGGAGAGGGAGATATTCAGACGTGAAGGTAATACAAGAAGAGAGATATCAATGAAAATTTTTTTATTTTAAATTCTATTTAAAAATTTTTTCCATGGTCACATGATTCTTGTTGTCTTCCTCCCCTCTTCCTTCCCCACTCCTGGAGCTGAAAAGCAATTCCACTGGGTTATACATATATGAAAACTTAAAAAAATCAAAACTGCATTCTAAAAGTCATAAGAAAATTATGAGATGTGTCAAAGGGAGGTGGGTTTGTGGGCTATAACTCTCTCTTACTTATAACAGATGAGAGCTTAGAGAGAGTCTGAGGATCATTTAGCAAAACCATTCCTATGGCTTGCTCAAGATCAAGCCTCAGTCAAACATAAAATAAGTGCCTAAATTTGTCTATTTTTCATCAAGTGTGCCCTAGAGTTCAGGAGTACCAGCTCTGAATAGATAATTTCTTATGGCAAAGAAAGGATAAAACTGGCAAAGAGGAGGGTAGCGGGGTAACTGAGAAGGTTATTTGAGGAGTGAAGGAACAGGAGAAAGGGAAAACATAAGAGAAGAATATAGAAAGGAAAGCTGAGAAGGGAGACAAATTTTGCCCAGAACTGACTGCCTAGTTCCTATGTGTTGGCATTGTCAGTTCTATCTCAGTCCAGGCTCCTTTCTCTTGGAAGGTTCACATTTTGGCCCAGCACTAAGAAATTTTGGGAAGTCAGTTCATTTGTCTGAGAAGCACCTGAAGAATATCTATACTCTTTGATTTTTATCCCATTCTCTGTTTAAATAAAAATAAACTCTTTGTTTCTACAGAAACAGAGGTCTCTAGTAGCTATCAGTTGAAGGATGAGACACTATAGTTTGATAGCAGAAGCACTAGATGAGGCATTAAGAGACCTGGGTTCTAATTCTAACTCTGACAATAACTACATGATTTGTAATAAATCGCTTATCTCTATTGTTGTGAGGGTTTACACTATGGCACTCACTTTCGTACCCTGAGGGATTTGAACTAGCTGATCTAAGTACAGCTCTTCCTCTAGAGACTTTTTTGAATATCACCAATTATCATTTCATGTCTCTTTTCCTTGGGGTCTTTTCTCCACTTATCAAAAAATCGTTTATTCATTATAAAATCCTCTATATTGTTCTCTTTTTTAAATTCTAAGTTTTACAAAACCAAATAAAACTTTTATATATTGTTCTATACTGCATAGGATGCTTTTTCACTCCAAAATCTGGTTTTATCTTCTCTGGGAAGTATTATATTTTTTATTTAGCTCCAAGACTTCAATTTCTTCTTATCTTCCTTGAGGTCATATTTTATGTCCATCTACTTCTTGTCACTGGTATTGAATCTCCTTCCTAAACCTCATCTCCTAGCCATCAGCATTTTTTGTATTTGGCTTCCTTCATGAATTATTTCTTCAAGAAACCCTTCAATATCTCTAGAAAACCAGTCTATGAATATTCCCCAATCTCTTCTTCATCTTGAAGTTAAAAAAAAAAGCAAAAAAATGCCAATAGAACCCCATCAATCAATTCCTGCTCAGGAAGACATATCATACCAACTCTGCAAACTGTTAAAACATTGTCCTTCCACTGTTTTCCACAACTCCAGATCCTAAAATGCAACCATAGACCAGTGCATGGTACAGAAACTGAAAACTCTGCCATAGGAAAATCAGGCTTCAAAAATGAGGATAAGGCTGTTTTTAAGGAGTTGAAAGATCATCATTTGGAAAGGAATATGGTCTTCTGCTTAACCAAAGAGGATAGGACTAGGAGCAATGGATTAACATTTTTATTGAATTTTATTGAGAGCTATAAACCACTTAAAGGCAGCTAGGTGTCTCAGTAGGTAGAGTGTTGAGTCTGAAGTCAGGAAGATTTGAGTTCAAATCCAACCTCAGACACTTCCTAGCTATGCAGTCCTGGGCAAGTCATTTAACTTCTGTTTGCCTCAATCCATGGGTAAGGGAGACAACAAACTACACCAGTATTTTGGCAAGAAAATTCCATAGATGATACTGGTATAATATGTTCCATGGGGTCATGAAGAGTCAGACAAGACTGAACAACTGAACAACACAAACTCCCTTACAATATAAATGCTGAAGAATTGAATATATGTATTTCTTCCTGGAGTAGTAAAGCTAAGTAAGTAGTAAGCCTTTGTGTAGCATTGGATCCATTTATCAACACATTGTATACTGAAACAACCAGTAAATATCCCTTCTCAGAAAAAAACACCCTAAGTAGAAGAAAAGTTTCTGTAAAATTTAGTTTATTTTAATCCTGTTTTGCTCACATGTTCATTATTTTCTTTTAAGTATAACCATTTGTAAACTCATAATTCACATATTATAAATTCAACATTTTCCCCTTTGACAGCCATTTGTAACAAGACTTACTACACTCAGTCCCACCTGCCCATCTCTAAAATAATAATATCTTTGTTCAAAGTCTTTATCAGGCTAATAATTAGTCCTTGCACTTCTCAGCCTGCCCAGCTTAAATAACAACCACAAGGTTGAGAGTAACCAAAAGGCTCAAATTCCTCGGTCAGTTAAGGTGATGTCTATCCCAGGAATGTAAAGATTTCCCCTTATGGATGAGAACAATTTGTTCTGATGGTCATGAAATTGGCAGAAACAGACTCTGGCATGCTTAGAGTTTGGTCAGATATTGAAGACATCAAGATCATCCACCGCAACCTGGGCTAACATTAGTTGTCCTGACTTTTGTCTTGCTACTGGACTTCAATGATTGGAAAAGAGTAAGGCTGACAACTCTGTGCAACTCTACCTCATTTAAGTTCAATTAATGAGCAAGTCAAGACATCACCCTCATGATATCATCAGTCCTCTTTAAAAACAAAGGACAAACAACAATAATACATATTCCAGTTTTAAGTAGTTATTGAATAAAATTGTCTATATAATTGTGTTATATTTTCATGCAAATATTTTGGCTCATATTAGTCATTTGATAGGCTAAAAGTAGGTTCTACATTTTCATTTAAGTATTACAACTGTTGTGAGGGTTATTTAGCAATTAATTTAGTATTAATGTTGGACCTAGCAGGAAGCGTTAGAGGATTCCAAGATGGAATGAAGGAGCAGGAAGTGGGGCTTGTGCTCTGGGAGAGACTCCATTAGTGGTTGGGGACATAACTGTTGCTAATCCTGGGAGATCTCAGAGTTAGGGAAAAACTGCATCCAGATTCCATGGGATCCTGAGAGAGGTGGAGGCTTTCAGCAGTGGACAACAGACCTGCAGAGCAGCACCAAGTGGGGAAGTGGTTTGTGATCTGGTGGACAGAATTGCAAGCTCACTCTCCCTACCTGGGTACCTTGGATCACCTGGTGGAGTTGGCTCTTGGCATCCTGTGACCATCCTTGGATTTACTGTGAGACCCCAATTGAAAGCCATCCTCGGGCCCTTTAGCTGAGCTGACCAAACCTGGCTGGAACCAGGTTTGGAGGAGCCTTCCCTGTGACTTCAGTACTGCTTCCTTTGGGCCCTGCCTGGCTTAGGTCAATAGAATAGTGTAGTCAAGTCCTTCCCTGACCCCTGTGGTTTGCCCTTAGGTTATAAGTATAGAATCCCTTATTCCCATCCTTTTTGTTGTTTCCCACAATTAAACTGTTATAAACTTTTACCTGTTACCTGCTGGTTCCATAGGCCCTGGCCTAGGTGAGCTGAGTGACTGTTAGCCTAACAGCCATTCCTATTGACAGTTAACAACTTGGCAGTAAACCCTGGTCTCGCTATCCTGGTTGGTCCTGTCTCTCCTTCAACCCAGTGTGAACCCACAAACCATTTAGGTTACATTTTAATAATAATAACAACATCCCTGGTGCCCCATCATTACACTACCAACTTATAAGAATGGCAAGAAATAAGAATAATGAAATCTCAGAGCTGGAAGAATTCTAAGAACCTAGAAATACTAAAGAGTTATTTTACTTCTCTATAAAGATTGTTCCTCCCCAAAATAAACATAGTCCATACCCATAAGGGTCCAAAGCAGAGAGGTCCCTTAATGGCTCTGAAGAAGGTATGGTGCCTCAGCTCCCTCTGCCCAGCAGAGTGCTGCTAATTTTTAGTTTTGATTATCCAGAGATATTATTAGGAGATTTGAAAGCATGAAAAGAAGTGTTATTATGTACCTTACAAAAAAAGAGTTCCTTGAACTGACACGACACTAAGTTATTTAAGAAGTCCAGCAAAGTAGTAAGACTGCTTAGTATAAAAGAATTTGGGAAGCACTGAAATCAACTATTATTTGGAGGCATTACGTGGACGCAAGCTAGTATGTTACTTTGTGTTTGAAGTTTGGGAGAGTTAGTGGAATGCATTAATGGAAAGAACACGAAAAAGGGGAGTGTCATAGAGGATTATGGAATCTGTGTTGGTATCCCTTGGGTTATCACTGTGGATTGTGGGATTCTAAACAGATCACAGGATCTCAGAGTACAAAGGAATCTCAAGAGCATCTAGTCCAAGAATAAGAATTCATACGCCCAACAAAGTCGCCATTAAGTTTTTATTTAGAGGGGGTTGAGGAGGGGTCGGTGTGGGACAGGATAAATGGACCATCTCCCAAGACAATCTCTTTCACTACTGGGTGCTTCTAATTGTTAGGAAGTTTTTCCTTATATCAACCGTACATTTGCTCCTTTGTGACTTCTACTGGTTACTTCTAGCTCTTCCCTCTGGGAACAAGGAGAGCAAGTCTAAAACCTCTTGTGTTTGTGTCGGTTTGAAGCTGTGGCTCTCCCTATTCTGTTGCCCACACACAGGGTAGGAAGCAAGGAATGACAGGAACTATGGTCAGATCCAGTCTTAATTACAGTATCTATTTGACATATTCTTACTAAAATTCCTTCCAGTTTCCTGTCTCTAGAGAATATTGTGGCATAATGTATCAAGAATCAGCCACAAAACCCAGAAGATTTAAGAACTATCTAACACTTACTGTCCTTGTGACCTCAGGCAAATCACTGAACCTCTCAATGCTGGAGGCAACTCACTATGTGCAGATGATACATTTCAGAGAAAGTGTCAACCTGGAATGGTAGAAGGATTTTCCTCAATTGGATACTCTACATAACAATTAAAATATAGTTCCTATCTCTACCCTAGAGAACAGGTTTTTTTTTATTTTTTTAACAACAAATTTCCACATAAATTTTCCAAAGCCATATGATCCATATTATCTCTCTCCTTTCTTCCCTCCTCCCTCCCAGAGCTGACAAACAATTCAATCTGGGTTATACATGCATAACTCAAAACATATTACCATATTATTCATTTTTGTAAGTAAATAATCTTAAAGAATCAAAATCCCCAAACATATATCCAAATAAACAAGTGATAAATCATATGTTTTCATTTGCATTTCTACTCAAATAGTTCTTTCTCTGGAGGTGGATAGCATTCTTTTCCATGAGTCCTCAGAATTGTCCTGGATCAATATATTGATGGTAGTAACAAAGTCTCACAATATTGCTGTATATAGCAATCTCCTGGTTCTGCTTATTTCACTATGCATCAGTTCTCAAAGGTCTTGCCATTTCTTTCTGAAATCATTCTATTCATTATTCCATCACCATTATATACCACAATTTGTTCAGCCATTCCCCAACTGAGGAACATCCCTTTAGTTTTCTTTTTTTTGCCTCATCAAAAAGAGCAGCTAAAAATGTTTTAGTACAAAGAGGTCATTTCCCATTTTTAAAAAATCTCTTTGGGATACAGACCCAGTAGTGGTATTACTGGATCAAAGGGCAGACAGTCTTTTATAGCCCTTTAGGCATAATTCCAAATTGCCCTGCAGAATGATTAGATCAGTTCACAACTCCATCAGCAATGCATTAGTGTCCCAATTTGCCACATACCTTCCAATATTTATCATTTTCCTTTACTGTCATATTGGCCAATCTAATAGGTATGAGGTGGTACCTCAGAGTTATTTTAATTTGCATTTCTTTAATCAAGAGGGACTTAGAACTTTTTATATGACATAGCTTTGACTTCCTCATCTGAAAGATTCATATCCTTTGACCATATATCAATTGGAGAATGACTTTGATTCTCATCAATTTGACTTTTTTCTTTATATATTTGAGAAATGAGATCTTTTTCAGAGAATATTTGTTATAAAAAAAACTTCCCAGTTTGTTGTTTCCCTTCTAATCTTGGTTACATTGGTTTTGCTTATACAAAACCTTTTTTAATTTAATGTAATCAAAATTATTCATTTTACATCTTGTAATGTTCTCTATCTCTTGTTTGGTCATAAATTCTTCCCTTCTCCATAGGTCGGATAAGTAAACTTTTCCAAGTTCCCCCAATTTACTTCTCATATCACTCTTTATGTTTAAATCATATACCCATTTTGACCTTATCTTGGTATAGGGTGTTAGATATTGATCTAAACCTAATTTTTGCCATATTGTTTTCCAATTTTTCCCAGCAATTTTTGTCAAATTGTAAGTTGTTATCTCAAAAGCTGGGATCTTTGGTTTTATCACCCAGAGAAAAGTTCTTGTGAGCATTTGACTTCTGTTGTGGGTATCATCTATTTTTCGTTAATACATGGGCCCATTGGACCAGTTCAATCTATTGGATTCTGGCAGCTGGGTCAAGACTAGCTTGGGATTCAATGCAGGGAGTAAAGGACACATTTCTTTTCAACTATGTCATGAGAATTTATGCTAAAGAGGTGCTAGAGAAAAGTCAAAGCCTTCCCATTGGGAGGTCGAAGCAGAAAATTACCAGCAATGACTACATCCTGAGAGCCTTCAGTGTGGGGGTTGCCCTCAGCCTTTTTCATCACAATATACTTTGAAAGAATCTCACTGAGGCACACTTTTATAGTCTAGAAATAGCTTTGCCCTGTTGAGACACAAGAGACCTAATTAAAAGTTAAGACCTTGCAGGTCTAAAAGATAAGGTTTTCAAACTATTGTATAATTGATTTAGTTCGTTCTTTTTAATTTTCTTTTCAGGACACTGGCTTAGAGAACTTAACTGTTAATGAACTAGAAGGTCCCTAGCCTAGACCATCGCATTTAGATATGCTCAGATCCCATAAATATGTATCAAGAACCTCCAATGTGCAAGGCAATATGCCAGGATCTGGGAATACCAAGATGAAATTATACAGAGAGCATTCCCTCAGGATGTTTATGGTGTAACATGTTATCACAGAAGTGTATAAGTAGTTCTGTTGCAAAGTGGAATATAGTACAAAGGAAAGATAAACAGCTATAAAGTATATGCCTAACAATAGACATCCATCCTATATAAGATAAGAGATCATATCACTCACCATTGTGAATTTCTTGAGTCTCCAGCTCCGTCAGGAAGCATTTCTTTATAGTTTACCAACTACTTGTTCTGCTGACATTTAAATGCCTTAGATCTTATTCGCTAATCAGTGGAACTGAGGATCCACTGGTCACCACTAAAATAAATAAAATAAAAGCAATCCAAAAGCAAGTTATTTGGTGAAATATTAACAAGTGGTTTTCTATGTGTAATATAGAAATATAGAATATAGACTCTACCTCTCCAATCTTTGAGGAGATAAGAGTAACTCAATACAACAACAAATATCAGAATGGGTAAAAGGAAATACCAGATTATGTGATATTGATGAGAGTTCAAAACTTGGGAATCAAAGTGATGAGGAATATAATCAGCAAGGGAGGTTTTTATATAGGAAGTTGGACTTAAACTGGACCTTGACAAACAATGGATAGAATCTGGATAGAAGAGAGAGAGAAACGACATAGCAAAAACTTGAAGATAGGGAATAAACATGCTATAGTCATGGAAGGATGAAGAAACAAACCTCACTAGCATAAAGAAAGCTTGCTGAGGTGAAGCAAGACTGATATAAGTTTGGACAGATGGGGGAAGCCAGATACATTATGGAGGGGCTTGAAAGCTAAGCAGAGGAATTTAAACCTGATGGAGTATGAAACAGGAAGACCTTGGAGGTTTCTGAGCAGGGCAGTTATATAAAAAAATTGGTGTTTTGTGAGGATTAGTCTTAGCAGCAGCATGCAGGATGGTTTGGAAGGGAAAGAGCCTCAGATTCAGGAAGCCAAGCAGTAGATCGTTCCAATAGTTTAGGCATGAAGTATGGAGGTGGCTATGAGAATGAAGAGAAAAGTATGGGCAAAGAGACAAAAAATATACTTTGATACAGTTATTCATTCAATCTGTTCTTCAAGGCAAAAAATTCCAATTCATTTAACATTTCCTTATTCATAATATCGCTCAAATCATTCTGCATATTTTGTTATTTTTCTCTAGAAAATATTCATTACTACTAATTTTTTAAAACTATAAACATTTTGCTGTTAAACATATATAGAGAATTTTATGCTTGAAAATAGTTTCAGCAAAATTAAAAGAATGAAATAATAAAAGAAAACATGAAACATCTTTTTACTGAATTAGCTAACCTGCAAAATAGAAGGAAAGATAACATAAGAATAGTTGGACTCATAGAAATATATGAGGAGATAGAAGAAAAGAATACAAATAATGCATACCATGATTGCATTTTTAAAAATAACAGACACAAAATCAAGAAAAAATGTAATCAAGTAAAACAAATCCAAGGGGGACTCAAAAGCAGAGAATGTTTATATTAGCACACATATATAGGTATAAATTACATATTTTAAACAAATTATAAACAATGTGGGGTTTGTGGTTAGCACATGATTTTTATGCATTTTCTTATTTAAATATTTTTGTAAGTGGTGGTGGTTACTAAGTATATAATTTTTTTAAATTAAAAAATCATTTTACAAATGCTTGTGTATGAAGCAGTGATTAAAGGAGTAGAAAGGTAGGAATTTGGCAAAATGATGAGGTGACAATCGATGAAATTCCTTTAGTAGTTATAATTTCTCTCCTTATTCCTGGGGAAAGTTAAGTGATATATCAAATTCAAATAGAAAAGTGGATAGGATGCTCTAATCCATGCATGAATATCCTGCCCAAGCCATGAATTGATGTAGTTTAAAATGCTATTAATTATATTTTATTGCATTTTTAATGTTGCTAAATATTTCCCAATTATATTTGAATCTCATTCCTACAAACTCAGGAGTGTTTCAGGCAGTATATGTTTGCTCTAGGCAGTGGTTCCCAAACTTTTTTGGCCTACTGCCCCCTTTCCATAAAAAATATTACTTAGTGCCCTGGAAATTAATTTTTTTTATTTTAATAGCAATTAATAGGAAAGATAAATGCACCTGTGGCCATCACTGCCCTCCTGGATCGCTGCAGCACCCACCAGGGGGTGGTGGCGCCCACTTTGGGAATCACTGCTCTAGAGTTTGGTTTAAACTTGCCCTTCCCACCTTTGCTTTCTCCTCCCCACATTCTTTCTTCTTCTATTCTCCCCCTTTCTTCTCTCTGCCTTCTCTCCTATTCCATTTTACTTATGACTCATCAATATGAGAGCCCTAAATAGAAAATACATGGGGAGCATTTTCATGGCCTAAGGGGAACAGTTATGGAGTAGAAAGTAAGGAGAGAAAACTTTCCTTCCTTTTTTTTTTTTTTTACACCCATACCTTCCATCTTAGAATCAGTACTGTGTATTGATTCCAAGAAAGAAGAGAGGAAAGAGTTAGACAATGGGGGCTAAGTGACTTGCCAGGGTCATATAGCTAGGAAGTGTCTAAGGTCAAATTTGAGCCCAGGTCTTCCCCTCTCTAGGCCTGACTCCCAATCCATTGAGCCACCAAGCTTCCCCCCCCCCCTTCCTTTTTTTTTTCTTTAACCTCAGATTCTACAGATCAAGAAATTAAGTCAATATATCAGTAGAGAATATTTCTCAGGCCACACTAGGACTAAGCAGCAAACCTGAAAGAAAAGTTCTAATCTCTAAAAGCCTCCATTGTTTCCTTGACTCACAGAGTCACCATATTCAACTCCATGAGGGAATAATAAATGTCAGACATCAGTGTCTGGGATGTCACTCAAATACAGACAAATGGATTTGACTAAGAACATTACCAAACCAAATGTTCCTTTGAAATTGGAATGAGGCTTGTGTGATTCTGCCTTTGAGGAATAGAAAAGAAATATGTATCCAAGAGCTAAGCACAGATATCAGCGGTCGATTGATAGTCTGAAGATTGAGTAGCCAAAACTTGGAGTGGATTGAGAAGAGCAGAGGATTAGAGAGAAGAAGGGAAATGTGGTTTACTCTATGAAAATCATCTGACTCTAAGGGAATGAGATAGTGGAAAAATCACTGGACTTTACTAGACTTTGATAATCTGGGTTCTAGTTGTACTTCGATCACTAGCTTTGTAACATGCAGATCCTTGGGTACTTGTGAGTTCAAAAAAATAGCTTCGCAAGTACAAGACTGATGACAACAGATAGCTAGACAATTTGACCTGGGAAAAAGACAATATGAGTCTACTATGTGGTATGGCACATGTCCCAGGCTGTTGGAGTAGCCTCATATGTTTTAGGGCTTAAAGGTAATCTCATAAAAGATGTTGGCATTTGGTACAAAAGAGATAGACAAATGGTACATTTCAATTCACATAAGAAGAAATTCAGTGGCTTAAAATGAGTCTCTTAGCAGGGTGAGAAGATGTTGAAAAAAGGGCAACAAGGGGAGAACTCAACCATGGTATCTGTAAGACATTAGATACAATTGATCTTTGGGACTTGAAGTGATTAGGTAGATCAGTGGATAGAGCACAAGGTGGCCTGGAGTTAGAAAGACCTAAATTCAAATTGAATCTTAGACAGTTCCTAGCTATATGATCCTGGGCAAGTAACTTAACCTCTGTTTGTCTCAGTTTCCTCATCTAAAATGGAGATAATAATAGCACCTACCTCCCAGGATTATCAAAAGATCAAATGAGATAATAATTACAAAGAACTTGGTAAAAGCCTGGCACATAGTAAGTGCTATATAAATGTTAGCTATAGTTGTAAAAGGAAGAATAAAAGACTTGAAGAGGTCATTTAAAGAAGCGGATCTTCAACCTGAGTACACTCAGCTTCCCCAGCTTGGTCATTCCTCCTGATTGGCAAAGGAGACTTCCACGGTTCTAATTCTTCCACAACAGGCCACCTTGCAATCTCCTGTGCTAGGAAGTAAGCCTGACTTGAGACGAGGGCAGTGAATCTACATTGGCTGTGTCAAATATGCTGCATACAGTCTTGTCCTGAACCAAATTAAAATGCAATTGGGAAATATTTAATAAAGAAAAAACAAAACATAAATATTTAAATATTTCAACTAAATCAATAGGCAGTCATCAGGGAGTCTTACATACAGATGGGTGGGCTTTATTTTTATTTGAGTTTGACACTACTGTTCTACACCATATCAAGTCAGCTATCTATCCTGGGGTAGCTACATATCCTGGAGCAGTCCACACTATCCACATTAGGGCAGTACCAAAGCATATAGAGGCATTTAAAGGATAAGGTAAGGTCCCAGACACTGGATCCTATGGCTCAAATCAAAGGAAGAGAGATTTGGGGGATTGGTTAGAAAGCCTTCACTGGGTGGGAATGAGGTATAAATCTTTTAACATACAAGTCCTATCCCACTCCCCACCTCTACCTCTCCTTCTTTACTCTACATTTGCAAGTGTTTGCTTCTACTTTTAGCTGTTTTTACCTGGGAGTTGCTAAATATATATTTTAGCAAAGAAATCACTTGCCTGAACCCTCAAGTGCTAAGTGTCTTTTACACATGAAACCTCTCCTGGGACTTAGTCACAATCCCAGGTGCTCATATCTCTTCTATTAGCACAAGAGTCCCAGCCCAGGAGTCCCTTTTCAAAATGGAAGTCCAAATTCTTTATAGGGATTGTCCATTGGTTTTCCTGCTAGTCTATGAGAATCTCTTGAATGGCTCTTCATAAAAGGGAGGCCATTTGGACCACAACAATGAGTTGCCCCAAATAATCCTATTGAAGAAACCTACAGGAACTCATGTCAGAAAAGGGCTTCCCAGCTGGTTATCTTCATCTCCAAGGTCTAATTCAGATGTACATCTGGCAGAACTACAGGAAGCAGAGCAGGTCCCAGCTTTAAATAAAATGTCTTTTCAAAATATTCAACTCAAGTTTGTGAAGATCCTGAAGACAGCCTGAGAGATCAGCATGCAAGTTGAGTTCCTCTCTTACAACTGTCCTATCTAGAAGTAGAGAACAAGGGGACTGCATGCCCTCCCATTCTGCCACACATGGAATCTGCTGGAAGAAATTATATAGGGAACCACTTGAATTGTTTGTTTTTTTTTAATTCTTCCAGTCTTCTGAGTAGGCTTCTAATTTAGTAAGGGTGAAGAAACTAATGATGCCTGAGAGGAAGGCATTTGTGCTTTGGACATTTAGAGATCTAAGACATAGGTCAACAATCTATATCAATAAAAATTAATTAGACACATTATTATGTGCCAGACACTGTGCCAAACCCTAGAGATACAAATACAACAAAGGCAATCCCTGACTTCCAAGAGCTTACAGTCTAAAAGGGGAAGATGACACTCAAAAGAGAGGGCATAGTAGAGAGGCCAAAAAAATCAAAAATGAGTATAGCAGGGTGGAAAATGAAGAGCTATCTGAAGAGCTCAGTCTTTTTCCTATCCTTCAGAGAGGCAGAGGATACAATGAAGTGTGTGTAACAAGGATGATTCAGTCTTACAAGATGAGATTCCCAGTGATGGCATGATGAAGAAGCCAAAGAAGTTCAAAAGGGGTGTAGCTGGTTAGAAATGAGATATCCCAATAGAAAACCTAATTTCTCCTTCTATGTCCCCCTCGCCCGAAGTTAAATAAAAGTTAATTCTTTGCTAATATAAGGTTTTCAGAAAAAAGGTAGAGCAGAAGCGTCAGGTAAGAGGACAGGAAAATGTATATATACAAGCAGTCTATTGCAAATACTGTTTAATGGAGGGTCTGATGAATGAGGTCCAGCCCTACAAGAAGGAATGTATTAATAAATGTTAAACAATTGACTTTCTGGCATAAAAAGAAATGTATGTATAACATACTTTTAATTTTAACTGACATTATAAAGATTTTCTTCATCACTTTATTAATTCTAAATAACCAATGAAATAATAAATCAAGCCATGGTTTGTAATATTTGCACATTTCTGCAGTGTAAATGTTCCCAATGAAACTTTTACCTTTGGCTCTTGCCAGCTAGTTTAAGTTGGCTCCAGTATACCTTACAAACTCTATGGATAGAAAGAAGGAAGGAAAGAAAGAAGGAAGGAAGGAAGCAAGCAAGGGATGGAGGGAGGGATTGAGGGAGGGAGTGAAGAAGGGAGTTAGGGAGGGAAGGAAGAGAAAGAAAGATGGAAAGAAAGGAAAGAGAAAACATAATACAAGAGAAAAAATAATTTTTAAAAACAGAGTTTTTCTACTTCTTCAGCATTCTAAAATGTTGATATGGTTTGATACTGTAGTAGCAGAAATATCATGTCCAGGACTAAGAAGATGAGACTGGCATGATGAGACACAATCTGGAGTATTATATTCCATTCTGGGCACCACACTTTAGGAAGCCTAATAACAAACTGAAGAATAAAGGAAGGTGATCTTAAAGATGAGAGGCCTGAAGTCCATGTGTGACATACTTGGATTAATTAAAGAAATATTGGACCTGTTAGGCCTTGAGAAGACATGAAGTGGAAAGCCATGATGGTTTTATTTCCTGTCTATAAAATGAGAGTTAGACTAGGTGACTCTAAGATCCCTTCAGCTCTAAATCTATTTTAACCATCCAGTGATTGTTAGTAGTCATTGTTCTGATCTTATCCAGCAGGATGTTTGAGAAGCTAAGTGGCCCCATGCTTACCTTTTATCATGCTCTGATAGGTAGAAGTGTTGAAAATCTGCCAAGCTTTCTATGGTTCTCAAAGAGTCAGCAACCAGCTATCCCTCAGCTCATTTTTTTTTTCCTCTGAGGCCATACAGATTTATCATCAAGGAGGATGTAGATTTGTGGATTTATCCAGTCACAAGATAGCTTCTGGCCTCTACCTACTGGCAAACTCTACTTCTACCTTTTTTGTATCTCCTCTATTTCAGTAAGCTCTAGTCACACAACCTCCACAAAATCCAGCTGGGCTCTCCCCAGAAGCACACAGTCATGCTTAGAATCTATATACTGTGTTTACTCTTGACATAAAGGGATAAACAAACAAACAGTAGAC
Organism: Gracilinanus agilis; assembly: GCF_016433145.1. Taxonomy (NCBI): domain Eukaryota; kingdom Metazoa; phylum Chordata; class Mammalia; order Didelphimorphia; family Didelphidae; genus Gracilinanus; species Gracilinanus agilis. Next base: position 605,471,718 of record NC_058131.1, on the reverse strand, counting down.
AATAACAAGTACACATGGCATTATAAAACAATCGAATATCTCCCAAGAAACACTAGGAGCCAGCTGCTCTCCCAACCCTGGGAGTCTCCCAGATGGTACAGAAATTGCTTAACAAGGAAGTTATGGGAAATGCAGCATGAATTTGCTTATTCCCCAGGCTCTGTTAACAGGACAAGGCCCCTATACAATTCATTTTACACACCTAGTAGGACCAGTCTAGAAGCAGTTAGGTGGCTCAGTAATAGAACACTGGGCTTGTAGTCAAAAAGACCTAAATTCAAATCTACTCTTAAACCCTTCCTGAACTACATGACCCTGGGCACTTTACTTCTGTCTACCTCAGTTTCCTTGGGTAAAACAGGGATAATAATAACACCTACTTCACAAGGTTATTTTAAGGATCAAGTCTGAAAAGCACAATGCCTGGCACAGAATAGGTATTTAGTAATCCTCTAGAGCAGTGATGGGCAAACTATGGTCTTTGGACCAGATGCAGCCCCCTGAAATGTTCTATCCAGCTGGGCGCCATTATTCCTAATCTGAATACAATGAGTAGGATACAATACAATGAAACTTCGAATGAGTTGCCTTAGAAACAGACAGCTGAGCATTTCCTTTCCTTTGGCCCCCTCTTTAAAAAGTTTGCCCATCACTACTCTAGAGGGGTTTTTTAACCGGGAACTCTACATATATATTTTATAACTATTTCAATATAATTGTTTTCCTTTGTGATCCTATAGATTTTATTATATGCTTCTAAAAACATTCCAAGGAGTCAAAAGTTTCACCAGACTGGTAAAAGGGTCAATGAAATTAAAAGAAGTTAAAGATCCTAATGTAAAGACACCAAAACTCTGAAGGAACTATACACATCTGAGACTTGTACGGTGGAAGTTGGATCCAGATGAAATTGAGAAGAGACTAAAGCTCTCAGGAGCAAGCTCTGTTCTCTGTCCTGGCTGTATTGGTCTGACAGAGACCTCTCACGTTGTCTGATCACTGCTACCCCAATTCCAAAGCTACTCAACATCAAGCCCTGGCAAGGATGATTTCTGGTCCTCCTACCCTCTCCTTTTGACCTTGAGTTCAGCACACACATGTCTTTCCCATACCCTTTTCCTCCAAGCTCACTTCTTACTATCATCCCCAGACTTAGAGCCCTCCTTGCTCTGTTCAGTAGAGTGGCTATAGAATGAGAGCTCGAATGTGGAAGAAACCTTAGACTTGCTCCATTTAAAGCCAGAGCAAAGATGGAAGAGCCAGACCAGGAATTATAGAAAGATAGATTTAGGCTTAATATAAGAAATTTTCTAACACTTAGAACTATCCAAAAGTTTACAAGGCTGTGTAGAAAGGCAGAGGACTCCACCTCACTGAAGTTCTAAGCAGAGGTTGGGCAGCCACTTGTTATTTGTAAAAGAAACTGTAAAAGTTGTCATAAAAGAAATTCTTGCTCAGGCTCAAATGGACTAGATGAACACCTTCCTAATTCTGCACATTTATGTTTCTGTGGGAAAAGTTTTAGTTCTCTCTTTAGTGTGAGGAGAATTGAACTCATCCTGTACTTCACAGCAAGATAAGAGCCTGAACAAACTTGGTTACAAAATTGAAGTTTTGTTGTTGTTGTTGTTGTTTTTGGAGGGGGGGGGGTATCTTAAAAAACCAATATCCTCCAGGACATTTGCATTACATTCTCCTTGAAGAAACCTAATGGCCAATTGAAATGGGCTCTATTGAAAGGAAAATTATTTCCTTCTAGACTTTTATCATAACTAATGGATCAAGACTCAATCCAAAGAAAATTAAAAGGAATTTATTTAAAAATACATAAAATTGGGGGCAGCTGGGTAGCTCAGTGGATTGAGAGTCAGGCCTAGAGATGGGAGGTCCTAGGTTCAAATCCGGCCTCAGACACTTCCCAGCTGTGTGGCCCTGGGCAAGTCACTTGACCCCCATTGCCTACCCTTACCACTCTTCCACCTATAAGTCAATACACAGAAGTTAAGGGTTTAAAATTTTTAAAAAATGAAAAATGAAAAATACATAAAATTAGGGAGCAGATAGGTTGCTTAGTAGATAGAGAGCCAGGCCTAGAAACGGGAAGTCCTGGATTCAAATCTGACCTCAGATACTTCCTGACTGTGTGACCCTGGGAAAGTCACTTAATTTCCATTGCCTAACCCTTACAGTTCTTCTGCAATAGAACCAATACAGAGTATTGATTCAAAGATGTAAAGTAAGGGTTTAAAAACATACATATCAAGATATATGATAGCTGGGGATCAGCAAGGATTCAACTTGGGCCAGCTTTTTATAATACAACTTTTGTAATGAGAAAGACAATTTTGATAGGTCCACATCAGCACAAGAGGTTGGGCTCTTGGTGTACAGGTTGGGTACATAACAATTCCCATATAGGCGGGGCATGTGACTAGACTACATTAGAGACTGATGCCCCCCCCCACACACAACATTGATTGATTGACCAGCAGAGCTGGGAACACAATGGATCACTGAATCAATATATCTTTCTATACTTCAGGGGGATTTGAAAATGAGAGTTCATTCAGAGTTTAAAACCTATGGATTAATCAGATGAAAAAAGTGCTCTAAATCATTACTGAAAGAAATGCAAATCAAAACAATTCTGAGATATTATTTCATACCTTTCAGATTGGCTAAAATGATAAGAGGGCCAAATGACAAATATTGGAGGGGATGGAGGTGGGGGTGGGAAATGGGGACTCTAGTAGACTGTTGTGGAACTGTGAACTATGCCAACCATTTTAGAAAGCAATCTGGAATTTTGCCCAGAGAGGTATAAAATTGTGTATCTCCTTAGATCTAGCAATACCACTGTTGGGTCTGTATCCCAAGGTGATCAGTGAAAAGGGAAAAGAATCTGTATGTTCTAAAATATTTGTAGCGGTTCTCTTTGTGTGGTAAAAAACTGGAAATTGAGGAGATGCCCATCAATTGGGGAATGACTAAACAAGCTATGGTATATGATTATGATGGAAAACTACTGTGCCATAAGAAATGACAAGCAAATTAATTAAAAATGTAAAGAAAAACATGGAAAAACCTATATAAAATTATGAAAAAGTAAAATGAGTAGATCCAAGAGAACATTAGGTATAGCTACAGAGTTAATGTTTGAAAAATAACTTGTGAATGTCCCCCTTGAGAAATAGAACTGATGAATTGAAACAAGCAAGTTATGGTTCATATATACTTTTTTGTCAAGAAATGCCTTCTGTAGTGCAGTAAGGAAGGAAGGGAGAGAGATCCCTGGGAATTTTAATATAACTAATAAATAAATTAATTTTTTAAAGAAGAAAAATAAAAACCTATAGATTTTCCCCAAAAAGGAAATTAAATAAAATCATAATTTTAAGCCTGGAAAGGACCTTTAGGATCATCTAATCCAACCCTCACTCACAGAATAGATCCAGAGATTAAATGACTTGCCTAAGGTTATACTGTTAGCCAGAAGAGATAGATCCACGATACCTATTTGGATTTGCCAACTAAAACTTGGGTGTCCTTTTTAGATTGGTGTTTTTTACTGTAATTATTAGTAATATAGTTCTTTGGCTACACAATGGGCTATTGAACCCCACTGTTCCTGGACTATTCCAGGATTCTAAGTTGGGTAGTAGAATGCTGCTTTATTCAGTTCCCAGGATCTCATGTGCAGCCAGTGAGTACTTTTGACACAAGAAGGGTGAACTTAAAAATATATTTTTGTGATTTTAAAATCTGATCCTTCTTGGTTCAGAGATAGTTCTCTCCAATTTACCTCCTTTGTTTAAAACCTATTCTTTCCCCAGGGGCTTATACCCTCACCCAGTTCAAGTTACCACCTCTAGTGCATCAACACTACAGAATAGTCCTTTCTCTAGCAATTTATTGCCTTTTGCTCCCAAACAAACTTGTTGCTAGAAGTCAAACTGGGTTGGTTTTCCCTACAAGCCCTTTCAGAGTGGGCATAAGGACTCGGCTGAGTTCTTGTTCTCTTTCTGACTGGTGGAATGCCTGCCCTGAGCCTCAGTCATGCTTCTCTTCAGACACTCCTGTCTTTTCCTTCATGTCCTAGAAAGTTGCCTTCCAGAGATATGGTTCCCTCTCTGCTCTTTCTGAGATGGCTTTCCTCTATTAAAATTTAAACTCATTGAGAACTGGGCTTACTTTGTTTAATTATATTTGTATTCCTAGTGCTTAGTGTGGTGCCTGACATATAATAAATAATGTATCTTCTTTCCTTTTTCTTTCTTCTTTATTTCCCTTTCTTCCTCCTCTCTCTTCCTCCCTCCCTCTCTCTCTTTCCCTTTCTCTTTCTCTATCTCTCTCCCTCTCCCCCTCTCCCTCTTTTCCTCTCCCCCTCTCCATCTCTCTCTCTCTCTCTCTCTCTCTCTCTCTCTCCAACTCTCTTTCTGTCACTTTATCTCTCTGTCTCTGCTTCTGCCTCTGTCTCTTTCTGTCTCTTTGAAACACATACAAGGCATCATGGTGTGGTGAACAAAGGACTGAGAACTGAAAACTTTGGTTCCAATCCTCTGTCAAATGAGGGACTGAGAACCTCTAGATCCCTAAGGCTCCTATCTGGGGACTCAGGAATGAGAAATACTGGACCCCTTGGTCACTTCAGGTGAAACCCACATGTGAGGTCAGCATGGGACAATTCTGCCCATTGTCCTCATGTGACTTTGCAGTGGGGGAATAAAAGGTCACTTACAGTGTGCCGAAAAGGAACACAGAAGGCTGATACCTCGCAGGAGAAAAAGCAAGGCGGAAGTTCCATATTTATTTGTCCATGTAAATTGGTTTATTCCATTTCTTATGGCCCAGTTCGGTGTTTTTGAAGCCTCTTCAGTGTGTCTGCTCCCTCTGCTGAACATAAGCCTTGACCTTTGCTGTACCGATCTCAATGTGGTAAGATCAAAGCACCCACCGCTGCGCAGGCCTGTTAGAAGACAGCTGGCATCTCAGCAATGGACGACCTCCTAATGAGCACCAGATCCTGCTGGAAGTCCCTGGGCCACTGCTGCTGAAAGGGCTCTTCTCAAAAAGATCTTCCCTTCCTCTTCCCCCAAGAAATTAAAATGCAGAGTGGTGAAAACATTGTCATGTTACAATTGGAGTTTTCACTACCTCCAAACAGGAAGCAAAGATATAAACCAGGCACATCTTCAGTTCTGACTTCAGCAGCAGAATATTGAGAAATCAGGGAAAGAGAAAAAAATCATGACCTTTAAATCTCACCACTGAATAACCAAATAAGTGGGAACTAGAGGCAGCATGTGATCTACTAAGGCAAAATAAGAGGTTGTGACTGCAACAGAAAATTTCCTTAATAGTGTTTTTAACTAGTCTGAGAGGAATAAGAACTCATATGTATTTGTGAGGCATTGAGCTGCTTTACCCAGGAGAGTTGTAGGATCTCATTTTCAGAATATCTTAGAAAGGGGAATAAAAAATAATTGGGAGGGGGAGATAATTTAAGTTCCCTCCTGCCCAAAGATGAACTCTAGCTTATGCATTTCCCTCTAACCAGAGAAATTAGTGATGGAATGGGAAGAGTGAGAATTCTATAATCAACCACTTACCTCTCTAGCCCTCAGTTTTCCCCTCTGAAAAATAGGAATGAGATTTTTTCTTTCTTTCTGTAAAAAGCTCACTACCTAGCTCACTGCATTGAAATTAGATAATATTCACAAAGTGTTTTGAAAGGATCAGATGTCATATAATGAGACTCATCTGCTACTTTTATTCTTTGTCAAACTTTTTTCCTTTCTTTTTTTTTATCTTATTTTTACTTTCCTTCCCTTTTTTTTCTTTTCTTTAAAGCTTTGGTCTCAGAGTGAAATATTAGTTACATTTCTGTTTTATTTCTCAGAATGTCAGGGTCATTTGGCACTCATGTGACAGATACTATAACCAAATCCCTTGCCAGGACTCACATTTGCATTGTCCTGGGGTGGTTATAGAGTTAAGAGCATTTGGGGGCTGGGAAAGGAATGTCCCTGATGTACGGCTGCAGCCTGGTTCTAATTTTAGCACCAACAGAGCATTTCACTTCCTGGAGGTATCCGATTGCTGATGCTCTCCTGCTTGTTTCACTGGGCTGATATCAGACATGTGGAAAAAATTAAAGGCATAAGAATTGCCAAACTAGGTCACACCCATGATCTATCTAATTCAGGATTCTGACTCTGACAGTGGCACCAAGAAAAGTTGTGGCTGGCCTCCATGTCAGTCTGAAAAGGTTAGGGATGTACCCCAAATACACACAATTTCCCTTATCTGTCATTCATGGATTTTTTTCTAAATTTGTTATAAATTTACTTCTATTTTTCTCCTGTTTCACTTTTTTTGAGCAGTAGAAACATGTTTTTTAGCTGATGGGGAGCTCAAAAGAAAAACCTTCTTCGGGGTAGGATCATAGGGGAGAGCAGAAGTCCCTATTCCAATAGGGTAAAGGTTTCAAACTCCCATAGAGATTGCTGGGAAGTTGAAAGAGATTGTTTCTTCTTTCTGATGCCCATTGAGATGGGGACTGGTTTGTGACATCCTGGTGTATCAGCAGCAAAAGAAAGAAGGTGATTCATCTCAAGCATGGCATCACTGGGATTGAACACTACTCTCTTCAAAGATGAAGCCTATCTAATCTTTGGATTGTGGTCGTTGTTCCTTCTTTGTTTGCAAAGAGAAGATACCTTGACTAGGGTATGAATTAGATTTAAGTGAGGCAGAATTGCATAGTTATTAGCCTCCCTGTCTCTTCCAGAGTCATCGAAGACATTTGCAAAGACAGAGTCTGTCTAATCTTCAGATTATGAATTTCATGAAGGTAGTTATAGTGAAATACAAGACAAGAAGTAGATTAGAAGACAATGGAACTGAATTTGATTCCTAGTTCTCTTATGTTCCACCTATGTCAGTCAAGCAATAAATATTTGTTGTTTCTATAATGTGCCAAGCACTGAGCTAATTACTAGTGAAGCAAAAAGAGGCAAAAGACAATCTCTGTCCTCAAGGAGTTCGCAATCTAATGGGATAGACAACAAGAAAACAAATAGATACAAACAAACCATATTTGAGCTAAGTAAGGACAACAAAGTGGGAAAAAATCTTTATAGCAAATCTTTCTGATAAAGGCTTTATTTCTCAAATACATAGAGAATTCTGTCAAAATTATGAGAATAAAAAGCATTCCCAATTGGCAAGTGGTCAAAGGATATGAATAGACAATTCTAAGATGAAGAAATTAAACCATCTTTAATCTTATGGAAAAATATTCCAAACCACTATTAATTAGAGAAATGCAAATTAAAATAACTCTGAGAAAACAATGAGTTGGCTCTGTGGATTTGAAGCCAGGACTACAGATGGGAGGTCCTGGGTTCGAATATGGCTTCAGACACTTCCTAACTGTGTGACCCTAGGTAAGTCATTTAACCTCCATTACCTATCCCTTACTGCTCTTCTACCTTGGGGTCAATACCAGGATTGATTCTAAGATAGAAGGTAAGGGGGAAAAAAAAAACTCCGAGGTACCATCTCACACTCATTGGCTAATATGGCTAATATTGAGGTAACTGGCTAATATGACAAAAAAGGAAAATGATAAGTGCTAGAGAGGACATGGAAAAATTGTGACACTCGAATACTGTTGGTGGAGCTGTGAACTGATACAACCATTCTGGAGAGCAATCTGGGACCATGCTGAAAGGACCATAAAACTGTGCAAGTCCTTTGACCTAGCAATATTACTATTAGGGCTATCTCCCAAAAAAAGATTAATGATAGGGGGAAAGAACCTACCTGTACAAAAATATTTATAATAGTTCTTTTTGTGGTGGCAATGAACTGGAAACTGAAAGGATGTCCATTAATTGGGGAATGATTGAACAAGTTAGGGTATAAGCTTGTAATGGGTTACTATTGTGGAATAAAAAAATGACAAACAAGATGATCACAAAAAAACCTGGAAAGATTTATATGAAGCAATGCAAAATGAAGTGAGCAGAACCAAGAGAACATTATACACAGTAACAACAACAATGGATAATCATCAATTATAAATGACTTTGCTACTATCAACAAGGCAAAGATCCAAGACAATTTCATGGGACATATAATGGAAAAAATATGCACTGTCATAGAAGGAACAAAGTCCAAATGAAACATACCATTCTTCATTTTATTTCCTCCAGGAATTTTTCTCTAGTGTAACCAATATGTCTTGTTTCATGACATGAACATGACAAACATGGAAACACGTATTATCTGATAACATAGGTACACTTTTATCATATTACCTGCCTTCTTGGGGAGGAGGAGGGATGGGTAGGGGAGAGAGAGAAAGATAGAGCATGGATTGCAAAGTGTCAGAAACAAATATCAAAAAATGTATCAACATGTAATCTGGAAAAAAAGATTTAGAAAAGATAAATAGGAAACATACAAGAAAAGGAAGTCACTAGAGTTAAGAAGAATTTGGAAAAACTTCCTATAAAAGATGGGATTTTGTTGGAAATTAAAGAAAACCAGTGAAGATGAGGAGGGAGAACCTTCCAGACATGTTGGACAGTCAGAAAAAATGGCCAGAGGGGAGGGATTGAAGATTACTTGGTGGAGAGTAAGGTATAAAAAGACTGGAAAGTAGGAGAGGACCAGGTTATGGAAAGCTTTGAATGCCAAACAAAGAATTTTGTATTGAGTCCTAAAGACAACAGGGTGTCACTGGACAGACCTTAGGCAAGTCATAATTTCTCTAGGCCTTTCTAGTCATGTCTATGTATAGTACTGTAATGAGTGAGTCAAGGGCCTTAAGCTAGTAATAAGGCTAGAAAGGAGGATGGTGCTAGCTGAAAGGATGTTCTGCCAAAGTTTGTTTTAAACCAATGGGTTCTACCAGTATGAAAAGTTGGAAAACTACTGATATTAGGACATATGTGGTTGCTGTGGACATTTGAGCTAAAGCAACTCACCTCTCTCATACTACTGGGCTACTAATGGTGGCACAAGCCCATAATTCCTAAAAGCTATAACTGATGGATCTCTTGAGCTTGGAGGTTCTGAGCTAGTGGGTTATGCCAATCAAGTCTTCATTCAGTTCACTATTCATATACTGATTCTCCCAAACCAGGCTACCAGATTGTTTAAGGAGGGGTGATCTGGCCCATGTTGAAATGGAACATATACTGATCAGTTGGATCAAACCATAAGTAGTCCCTGCACTGGTAGGTGAAGCAAAATTCAGACATCCAGTCTTTAAAAAAAAAATGACTAGGGGCAGCTGGGTGGCTTAGTAGATGGGATATGAATGAACTGAATGTCAAGCTCACCCTACTTAGTGAATGGCAAAATCTGAATTCAAACCAAGAATTCTTGTATCCCAGCCCTGAGTTCTTGCCATGCCACCATGAATAATTAAATCAAAATCATGAAGAATACAGGCTGAATAAATAATGGAGTTCCTGTATTTAATTTCAGGCTGAAACCCTAAGTTTATAGTTCTCAATTTTATATTTAGCTTTCTGATTATATTTTGCCTTTTAACAAAAAAAGAGAGATATTTACGGAACTCAGTTTGCCTGTTTGTTGCTTTGTTGCTTCAATCATGCAACCCCTCCTTCCAGTAGTTTCTTTTGCATTTGCCTGAATGAAGAGAAAAAAAGAAACCTTTGTTTAAATATGGAGTAGGAACAGATATAAATGGCTCGATGGTTGATGGCCCAGTGGCTTTTAAAGGAACAGAGAAAAGACAAGTGCCTATCCTGTCAAGGCTGATGATGATGTCAATTTAAAAAGCAAAGTTTCTTAACCTTTTTTTGTGCCAAGGGACTCCTTTAACAGTCTGATGAAGTCTATGTTTCCCTTCTCAGAATCATTTTTCCAAGTCATAGTATATAAGAAGGTGGGGAAGAAACAGCCTTCTATTCTTGTCTTCATGGCAGTGTACTGGTTGCTTTCATATCAGCTTCAGTTCATTTTTCACTTAAGAGTCACCTCATTATCCCCGCAGGGACTGTCTACTGGAGTTCAACTTCCAGTGATCTATTTCCTATAGCAATCAATCCTCCTGTATTGTGGGTACTCAGTAGAGCCATCCTATTCAGAACTATGATTTCAGGATAAATCAAAACCAAATTAGAAAACACCAGAGGGAGGCTGTTAGGTGGCTCTATCGATTGAGAGCCCAACCTAAAGACAGCAGATCCAAGGTTCAGATCTGACCTCAAATACTTCCTAGCTGTGTAGCCCTGCACAAGTCACTTAATGCTCATTGCCTAGCTCTTGGCACTCTTCTGTCTTGGAACCAATACATAGTATTGATTCGAAGATGGAAGGTAAGGTTTTAGAAAAGAAAACACCGGGAGGAAAGGTTTCAAGACCATGGTGGGAATGGGAGAATCTCTATTGCCCATTTTCCATGAAATAATAATTAGTCACCTGATGACCAAGGATTAAGATTAGCCAGTTCCAATATTACCAATTAATCAGTCAACAATGAGTCCTACTATGTGCCAGATCTTGAGAATACAAAGAAAAAAATGAGAGTTCCTGACTTTGAGTATTCTACAGCCTAGTGAATAGAGATAACACACACATAAATGAATATATATCAGACACAAAATAGACACAAGATAATTGGGGAAAATGTAGAGATCCAGGGAAGGGAGGATGGATGAGGAGAGAGTCCACTCCAGGAATGGGGAATAGCCAGAACAAAGACACCAAGAAGGAAATGAAGTGCTAAATATAAGAAACAATAAAAAGGTAAGTTTGGCTGGTCTGCAATGTGCTAAAAAGTCAGCTATAGTGGATCTTAAAGGCACTAAGGAGTCACTGGAATTTATTGAGTAGGAAAATCAGTCATATATTTCAGGAAGATCACTTTGGCTTCTATATGGAGGATGGTTTGGAATCAAGAGAGAAAAAAGACAGGGAGAACAAATAAGAGGCTGTTGCAATAGTTGGGACAAGAATGTAATGAGCACCTGCACCTAGGTGACAACTATATGAATGAAAAGAAGAGAATGTATCCAAGAGATGCTGTGGAGCTAGAAATGATAAAATATGGCAACTTAATGGGCATGCAGGCAGAACAAGAGCTACAAGTTAAGTAAGATACCAGCATTGCAAATCTGAATGAATGACCAAAAAAAATGGTGGCACCTTTGATAGAACTAGGAGAGTTCAGAAGAGAGGGGGGGTAAAAAAAATGAGTTCTACTCAGGAAATTTTGAGTTTGAAGTGTTTATGGGAATCATGTTTAAAATGTCCAATATATAATTCAAGATGCAGGAGTGGAATTCAGAAAAAGAGATTAGAACTGGATCTACAAAACTGGGAATCATTAGCATAGAGAAATAATTAAATCCATATGAGCCGATGAAGTCACCAGGAGAAAGCATTCTTCTTTATACATCCATTATATTACTTATATATTCAACCCATATTTTTCCATTATTTGTAAATTAAGGTTAGAATTGACTCCAACAGACTGAAAGTTTGCAATTAACCTCAAAATGACTCTTGGAATGGACTTCTAGTTCAATGCTCACATTTTGCAGCTAAGGAAACAGACCCAGAGAAGGACTATTAGTTTGTGACCCAGCTAGGACAAAACCCTCAGTCTTCCAACTCCCACTCTAGGGATGTCTGCTTGTTACAACTCAACTTTTTTATGCTGACCCTCCCACATGGAGTCCAACTCAAGTCAGGCTCCTAGACAGTAAACTATTGAACTGTGGGGTTGGAAAAAAGGTCAATTTTAGACTCAAAAATCCTGGGCTCACATCTTAGCCCCTTTACTTATTTGTGTAATCTCAGTCATCACTCTGGGCCTCAGTTTCTTCCTCTGTAAGATTAGAACAATTAGCCATGCTCAAGGAGTCTTGATCATTTTTTATGCTACAGACCCCTTTGCCAGTTTGGTGAAACCTATGGATGTTTTAAAATACATTAGATAAAATATGTAAGATTATAAAGGAAACCAACTATAGTGAAATACACTTATTAAAATATTGAAGAAGAAAAAATGATTCACAGTCTCCAGGTTAAAAACCAAGGACCTAGATGATCTCTAAGGTCTCTTTCAGCTCTGACTCTAAGTCATACATTTCTAAGAGAAAGTCGTTCCTCAAAGTCAGTTCCATCACAGTTCTCTGGAGGATGCAAAGCAGCCAGAGAGTTCCTCTATCTGTGTGTAATTCCTTGGGATGGGAGCATGCTCAGTGGAAGCAGGATACTGCAGTTGAGTGCTGCTCAGTTCAGTGTCTGTTAAGGAAGTGAGCCCCACCTCTGCTAACACGGGCCAAACACCCTTGGTAAACAGGCTGCTGGGCAGAGCTTTTCACAATTAGCCGCTCCTCTGTGCAGTGCTGGCTGGCCAGAGCCCAAGAGTGAAACCGAATCCTCCTCCTCCTCTCCTCTTCCCACATCGTTTTGTTTAGAAACTATTTTTATTTTGATACAATAATACCCTCCAAGAACACCCATCCAGATAGAGAAAAGATGATCCATTCTCCTAGCAATTTGCAGGCATAAGCTTTCAAATGCAGAAACTAAAGATAATTGGAGTCTCAATTTCCTAAAGTGATGTCAACCTCTTGAGCCCTACATTTGAATTATTCCCTCATGTCTGCTGTTTCCAGTTGAGGAGAAGTTCCTGGGTTCTCTGTTAGGTGGTATTTTACAGTTTACAAAGCTTCCCTAACTGCAAGAGAAATAGGGAAAATATTAATTCCCCTGTTTTATGGAGGAGTAGACTCAGGCTCAGGGTGGGACCATAAATGATTTGGTCAAGGTCACCTGGCTATTAATGAAATGCTTGCTAGAGTTAGGACTAGAATCTTCTAACTCCAAAGGTAGTCTTTTCACCACAAAATGCTATCATAACAGATCTCAATGGAGGGAAGAGAAATTCAAAGTAAGTCTTGAAAAGAACTTCAGAATTCTATTTTCACTGTCATGCTTAACCAAGGGAGAACTTGGAGAGATGTAGGATTGGAGGTAAATAAGCTATAGTCTGGTGAATAATAAATTTAACATAAAGAGCACAAAAGAAGTCATCAGGGTGTAGAACTGGAAAATGGGGAGGGTTAGGTATGGAATAAGAGCAAGGTAGAACATATGGACAGGCCCCTGTTTAGAGAGTTTTAGCTTTAATTAAATTCATATTACATAAATTCAATTACCCAGCTGGTCCTCCTGGGCTCTTGGCAGATGCCAATGCAACTCTGCTTCAGGGGTCTTCCACTCCAGGCACTGACTCTGAAGAGTAGAGCTGTGGAGGGGATAGGGCCATGCAGAGCCTCACATGGGGAATGAGAGCTCTGTGAAAAGGTCCACTTCCCTGAAGCAAGAACAGTCTCTATCGAACATTTCTACAACCCCATCCATGGTCTGGCACAAGCTACCTCTCAAGCCTTTAATTGACATGTTGCTCAGTTCTGCATCATGGAATCCCTAACTTCCTTCAAAGTTCCAATAGAACATAAACTTCAAGAAGGCAAGGATTATTCTTCATTTAGACTTTGTATTATAAGACCAGCTCTTGGTCTGATGCTTGGCACATAGTAAATTCTTGTTGAATTCATTTGAATTAAATTACTACCTGTGTGTCCTTGGGCAAGTTAGGGCCTTAATTTCCTCATCTGTAAAACAAGAGGGTAGGACTAGACAGCCTCTGAGGTCCTTTCTAAATCTTGTGCTTCTATGAAATGACATTGTCATTCAAGAGAAATAATTGTTTATTCTATTCTTGGAGCTATCCCAAGAAAATTTAGTAGGTAGCTTAACTATTATTACTGGGGAATATCTTTCCATGTGTAATGAAGTCTCTTGTTGAAATTTAATGCCATTTCCTCTTGAGCATCTCCTCAAAACAGCTCACAATTATATAGCTATTTACAGACATTATTTTATTTGTTCCTTACAAAAACCCTATGAAGTCGATGTTAATATTATTCTTTTTTGAGCTGGATGAGGAATCTGGAATCTAAGAAATTAATTTATTCACCCAGGATAACATAGCTGGTAAATGTCTGAGGCAAGATTACGAATTAAGGCCTTCCATCCAAATTCAGGATTCCATCTATCCCTTTTGGCAAGATGGCTCACAAGGAAAGCTAAAAAAAAATCTTATTGGGACAAAGCAACTAATATACTTCATTTTGCAACTTTACTGGTTAGGGACAGTATCTAATTCCATAGTTTATTACTTAGTTGAGAAATAACAATATTAAATAGTCAATTATTGTTGCAGTTGGTTATTTTATACTCTTTTTTGAATAGACTAAAATGCTTTTCTTTATACACACATACATGCACACAAATATGTATACATATAGATACACACATATTTACATACATCATGTACTTTTGTTGTTGTTCAGTTGCTTCAGTTATGTCTGATTCTTTGTGACCCCATTGGGGTTTTCTTGGCAAAGGTACTGGAGTTGTTTGCCATTTCCTTCTCCAGCTCATTTTATAGAAGAGGAAACCAAAACCACAAAGATTTGCCCAGGTTCACACACTTGGTAAGTGTCTAAATGCAACTCTATCCACCATGCCACCTAGCTGCCCCCTTAAATGTTATTATATGTTGGCAAATGTTATTAAATGTTGGCAAATCCTCTAAATACCTCTCTAATGTATGTAGGGCATACCTAAGTAGATGAGAAAGCACTAAGTTGCAGAATCAAGGCATGGTAGAATTGGACATGAACTCAGACATCATCTATTCAGTCTTGTATTCTCTTCTAAAGATGGAAAACTAAGATTAAGAGAGGGAAAGAGTAAGACTCAGATTTTCTAGTCAGTCCATTTCTCTCTCTATTCCACCACCTATGTTTAGGTGACTTCAGTTTCAATATTCTTTCATTCTCTCACCTTCTCCAGAAGATGATTGTAGTGTTTGGCCACTTGAAATCACCAGCAATTCTATATCTTAGCCAAACAATATGAGCTGGCCTTAGCTGTCTCATTAGCAATGAGGATCAGCTATATCCCACATCATAAGACCTTGTTTGAAAGCCATCAAATTCATGGTCTTCTATGCCTTTCCCTTGTGATGTTGTGAATGATTTTTTAAAACTTTATTAATGGAATTTATTTCCAGGTATCTCAGCCTTTTCCTCCCCCCTCACACCATAGAAGGCATCATTGAAAACAGAGATGTCTAAAAATATTGTCTTTTGTTTCCATTCTTCAGTTAATTCTCTAGAGGCAAATATTCACAAATTATTATTCAAATATTAAATCTGTAGCTATACATAATGGTCTCTTGGTTCTACTCATTTCACTCTTCATTATCTCATGTAATTCTTTCCAAGTTTTTAAAAAATTAATCTGCTTTTTTGTTTCTTATGGCACAGTAGTATTCCATCACAATCATATACCACAATTTGTTTAGCCACTCCTCATGTGGTGGGCATCCCCTCAATTTCCTTTGCTATCACAAAAAAGAGCTGCTATAAATATTTTTGAACATATAGGTTCTTTTCTTTTTTCCCTGATCTCTTTGGAATACAGACTCAGCAATGGTATTGTTGGATCTAAGGGTATACACAGTTTTATAGCCCTCTGGGCATAATTCCAAATTGCTCTCCAAAATGGCTGGATTAGTTCACAGTTCCACCAACAGTGTATTAGTGTTCCCACTCTTCCATTTCCCCTCCAACATTTGTCACTTTGTTCTTTTGTATTTTAGTCAATCTGATGGGTGTGAAATGACACCTCAGAATTGTTTTGGTTTGCACTTCTGTAATCAGTAATGATTTAGAGCACTTTTTCATATATCTATATAATGGCTTTGATTTCTTCATCCAAAAACTGTATCTTTTGCCCATTTAACAGAGGATGGCTTTAATTGTTATAAATTTAACAAAGTTCTCTATACATAATGTTAGAGATGAGTTTTCTGTCTGAGAGGCTTTCTATGAAAATTTGGTCCCAATTTTCTGCTTTCCTTCTAATCTTGGCAATATCTGTCTTATTTATACAAAACCTTTTCAATTTAATGTACTAAAAATTGTCGATTTTACATCTCACAATGTTCCTGTTTAATTCATAAATTTCTCTCCTATCCATAAATCTGATAGGTAATATGTTCACTATTCTTCTAATTTGCTTATATCTCCTTTTATGTGTAGGTAATGTATCCATTTTGATCTTATCTTAGTGAATGGTGTAAGGCATTGGTCCATACCTAGTTTCTGCCAAACTATATTCCAGTTGTCCCAGCAGTTTTTACCAAATAGTGATTTCTTTTCCCAATGGCCTGGATCTATACTTTTATCAAATGCAAGGTTACTATATAGTCTTTTACTACTGTCTGTTAAAATGTCTGTCCTGTTCCACTAATCTTCTTTTCTATATCTTAGCCAGTACCAGATAGTTTTGATAATTACTGTTTTATAATGTAGTTTAAAATCCCATACTGCTGGCTGAAAACTATTTTTAAAGAAACCCACTGAAGTTTGTTCTTTCCTCCTTTACTCATGTTTCTAGCCCAAAGTAAATACCTGTTACTGGAAGCAAAGGCTTAATAATCAAGTCTAACTAGACAAATATAATCTTGCAAATATTAGACTCAGTAAACGTTTGTTGAATTGAATATAATGGAAATTCAGATATATTGTGAATAATAGTTTTAACCAATCTTACTTGAAAAAGGCAACTTATTTTTAAACAACTAAGCATAAATTATTAATAAATTAACCACTAATCACCAATAATAAATACCATAATCACATTTTCCATTAACAGAACTACTCTGAACAGCTAAATGTTGTTTAGTTCAATACGTCATGAATCTGTGATTTCATTGTGTGGATATGCTTCTTCAAGGTAACCCATGAAACAAGGAAAAAGAGAAAATGAACTTCAGTTCTAGGTAGCTTCCTGTTGTTTCTGTAGTGATGGTGGTGGAATGAAAGAAGACAGAGCATTGGACCTAAGATCACGTCATTTTTGGAATGTCTGTAAGCACTGACTTAGCTGTAGTCCTCTGATTGGGAGATCCTTAGCCATTGACCAACAAGTGGCATTCTTCCACAAAAACTGAAATTTATTATCTTGTTCTCATTATAAATAAAACCAAAAGGCAAAATGAAGCAGCAACTAAATAGAAAGATAGCTCCCAGGTTTTCTTTAAAGAGACAAATAAAGGAGTTGGAGGTATTGGTTTTATTATGCTTCAAAAGGGAACAAAAAACCATCATTTCATCAACATTTGGTCATCTAATAGTGTAGTGCTCATGGTAGGCATTTGCAAAAATATCATGAAAGTAAATGTAGCTTACTAACTAACATTTGTTGCTGAAGATAAAGAAGTATGAAGGAATTCTCTTCTACAGTACCGAATTGGCAATTGCTTGGCCGGGGCTTTGACCTGCACCACTTTAAACACTGAAGTTTGCCTCAGTCCAGCTCTGAGGAGTCCTGACAGTACAAAAAGAAACCCACAGGTGAATCAAGTATGAAACAGGCCATTTATTCCTACATAGAACAGGATCTGCTAGAAATAAAAAGTCATGGCATGCACTATAGAATAATGAGAATAGAATTACCAGTTTACTAATAACTACTATCCAATCTGCCTGGAAGCTGTTAGTTAAGCCTTTTGAAGGCATAATCCTCCTTGTACTTCTGTAAATTAAGCATTTTGTATTTCACCTCTGCACTACGTACTATCAAAACAAGCTGTTATAATTGATCTTACTTCCAGTGGTTTCTCTCCAGTGAACAAACTATCTGATGCAGAAGCCTCTCCCTCCTAGCGATCACTACCACTTCTCTATTTAGCTGCAACTTTCTTTTGCTTTCTAGTTTTATTTATAAATATGCCAAGATAAATATAATTCAGTTCCTGCCAATTCCTTAATTTACCCACGCTTTTCCTCTCTTTCAATCTGTAGATAGTGCTAAATAGCAAGATAGAAAAAGTCAGTCCACTCTTCTTCCACAGAAAAGGATTCACTTTACCTTCAATCGATTCCTAGCATCCTTCTAGCTTTCCTTTAATTAGCTCTTAGCAGCGAAATCTGTCTTCTTGCCCACCTCCCAACTCAGTAGGGTGACTATTCATGCTCCAAGTTCTCAGTCAGCTTCTCTACCAGTGTCTCTTCTTTGCTTCCATTCTGTTAGCTTCTACTCCAAAGTCACACCTCCTTGTATGAAGCCACTCACCTCTACCTTACAATAAGAAACCCCCAAATCCACATTTGAATAATTTAGAACACACATAGTTGTTATGCAATAGTCCCATCCCAAAATATTTCTTTGATGAAGAGTGTCATAGCAATAAATTCCAAAGTCCTGAAAGCAGTCATATTCAAATTAGCTTCTGGGAAACACTGCACTGAAGTCATCTTTCCATGAGTAAGTACTCTTGCCTCTGAACTGTTTTTAAACAATTCTTCTGAGGGAACTTTATCTGAAAGGCTGTATTTCAGGTCCTCTGAATTGTCTTAAGATGTTTAAATGGGTGTCCTTTATATGCTTATTTCAGCAAATGAATTACAAGAAGGAGGAAGTATGTTATATATGCATAGAATGTGAAAAAAGATATGGGATCCTCTTACCCTGGCACTTTGGATTTGTGACCTCCTATGGCAGATAGATATAAAAACATGGGGCAAACCTCACACAGGATAGTAGGCATGGATGGGTAGTTATCTCCAACCTTGGAAGAAATATTCATATTAAGAAGATCACAAATCCATCAAATTACGTATAAGTTGTGACCCTTTGTGACACAGTGAATCATCTTCAGAAAATACTATTTAAAAAATGAATTATCCAGTGCCCAGTCTGGTGATGAGATTTTCCAAATTCCACTTAAGAAAGCCCTCAGACAACAGACACATATTCATCCATCACTTGGCCACTACTTAGAAGATTTTACAGTTTGGTATGATCTGCCAGACTTTGTACTCTGTTGGATAGTCTTTTAAAATCTAGGGCCACCTCCAAACCACAAAAAGGCATTGGACAAGGACTTCAGTGGTTGGTTTCATTTCATCTATTAAATTTATTGATGTTAGTTCTTCTTCCTATAGGATATCCCAGACTTTTTTTCAACTTTTTCTATCAATATTCAACTTTTCAGCATTGCTTGGCTGTATTCAGCCTTGCCTTAGCTAACCCTTGTAGTTATATAAAGAATATATAGAAATATACACAATATATATTACATATGTAATTTAGTTATTTTTATGCCTTCATTTTTCGAGGCCTATATAATACAAAGACATTTTCTCTCTGACAAACTAACAGCTATTCAGGGCTACACAGAATAAAATAACATTTTATCATAAAATTGAGAATTTAATGCTAGAAAGGACCTTCCCCCCAGGTTTTAAAGATGAAGAAATAAAGCTAGGTAGGCAAAATTGTTGATCCAAGCTCATATAGGTAGTAAGTAGTCTTCAAGCCTGGATTCAATCCTTTCTACTTTAAAACCAGAAGACTTTCCAGGATGCAGAAGGAAGGCAAAGTTGATCAATTTTTATTTTGTTTCTGTTTTCTCCACCAAAGAAAACATCATCTGGATATGAATACATAGAACAAACAGGTGAAATAGGGAATCAATATCTGAGATCAATATGGATAGAGTAAGAGAAGAATGGAGAGACAGGATATAATGAATAGGAATATAGTCTTTAGAGTCAAGAAGAACTGGAAGCAAATCCTGTCTCTGACATATTCTATATGACTGTGAGCAGGTCAGTTAAACTTCCAGGGTCTCAGGCAGCTAATTAACACCATGCTACAAAAAGCTGTTCATCTACATTGGGGGAAGAAGTTTCCAAACTGGAAGTTTTCTACACTAATGAAATCTTAGGTAGAGAAAAAAAGGGAGTGAGCTCCTAGATGATCTTGAGTTCAAGTCACTAGACCAAAATTAATTAAATCCTCAGACAATGAAAAAACTTTCAGACTTTATTACTGAGTCATTCATCTATAATCTTCGAAAGTTCATTAAGATAAAGAAATCATATAGTATTAGAGAAGTAGAAGCATAAATGTCCTTAGTTTCCCTAAAAACAGAAGAAAATGTAGACTATAAACTATACTTTAATGACCTAGATTTCAGTTTCTAGCAAAATTCTAGAACATATTCCTAAAGAGATATTTAGTAACATCTCAAAAGGTAAAGAAAATAACAAAGAATTAGCATAGCATGGAGAACAATTTAAGATAGACCAAACTTATTTCCTTTTCTTTTTTTTACTAAACTGTTAGGATGAGAAAATACTGTGGATGTATTTTACCTATATTTTAGCAAAGCACATTAGAAAATCTCATGTTATTCTTGTGTAAAAGATGAAGAGATGTTAAATGTATTTAGAACTACTTGAATGACCCATCCTCCAAAATAGTCATTATTAATGGTTTGATGTTGATATGAAAGGAGGTCTCTAATAGAGTGTCTCAGGAATCTGTGCTTAACCCAGTGCCATATAACATTTTTGGTAGTGATGTGGATAAAGGCACAAGTATAAGCACTATCAAATTTTTAGGTGTCACAAAGGTAAGGGGGAATAGTCAATATAATAAACAGCAGTCAAGATTCAAGAGTTTGGCACTGGGTCAAAGCAAATGAAATTAAATTTAATGGGATGAATGTGAAGTCTTTCCCTTGGGTTCAAACAATCAATTGCAGAAGTACTAGGTGGAGTACTTTTTGATAGCAAGTCATCTGAAAAATAAAAGATCTACGGGTTTTATTGAACTGCAAATTCAAAATGGGTTAATGGTGAGATATGGCAGTCCAGAAATCTAATGTGATTTTAGGGCTGCATTAAGAAAGGCTTGACTTCTGGAAGTTAAGAGGTGATAATCTTATTGTACTCTGCTCTAGTCAGACATCTAGATTTTTTTTTGTTTGCATTGTAAGGAAGGTCATTGATAAATTGGACAGCAACCAGAGAAGGATAACCAAGATGGTAATGGTCTCAAGTTCATGTCATATAAGACTTAGTTGAGAAAATAGGGATCACTAATCTAGAAAACAGAATACTTTGAGGGGACTTAATAGTTGTTCCCAAGTATTTAAAGGGTTATAAGATCAAAAAGAAAGTAGATTCAAATCTGACCTTAGACACTTCCTAGCTGTGTGACCCTGGGCAAGTCACTTAATCCTCATTGCCTAGCCCTACCACTCTTCTGCTTTAGAACCAATGCACAGTATTAATTCTGAGACAGAACTTAAGAGTTTAAAAAAGGGAGGAAAGAAAGAAAAAGAAAGGAAGGAAGGAAGGAAGGAAGGAAGGAAGGAAGGAAGGAAGGAAGGAAGGAAGGAAGGAAGGAAGCAAAAAATAGAGAAAGAAAGAAACCATTAACATTTCTATTTATCCCCAACAAAGCCTAACAGCAAGAGATAGAAAAAGAAATTATGTTCAAAATAACTGTAGATGATATAAAATAACTAGGGATGTGCCTATCAAAACAAATCCAGCAAACTATATGAACAAAATTACCAAACACTTTTCACACAAGTGTAGCCAGACCTAAACAATAGCAAAAACATTCTTTGGTCATGAGTAGACTGAGCCAAAACAAACAAACCAAAAAAAAAAAAAAAAGACAAACTTACCTAAATTAATTTACCTATTCAGTGCCATACCAATCAAACTACTCGAAAGTTATTTCAGAGAGCTAGAAAAAAATAACAAAATTCATCTGGAAGAACAAAAAGCCAAGAATATCAAGGGAATTAATGAAAAAACCATAAAGGCAGGAGACTAGCCATACCAGATCTCAAACCATACTATAAAGTGATAATAATCAAAACAATCTGATGCTGGCTAAGAAATATAATAGTGGATCAATGGGGATAGGTTATGAAATCAACACATAGTAGTTAATGACCATAGTAATCTAGTGTTAGAAAAACCCAAAGATGCAAGCTTTGGAGGGAAGAAGTCACTATTTGACCAAAACTGCTGGAAAAATTAGACAGCAATATGGCATAAACCAGGCATAGATCATCATCTTACACCATACACTAAGATAAAGTCAAAATGGATACTTGATCTAGAAATAAAAGGTGACACTATAAACAAATTGGGTGAACATAGAAAAGATTACATGTCAGACTTAAGAATAAGGGAAGAATTTATGACCAAACAAGACATAGAGAACATTACAAAAAATGAAATGGATAATTTTGATTACATTAATTTAAAAGGTTTCTGTACAAACAAAACCAATGGAACCCAGATTAGAAGGGAAACAACCAAATGGGGGAGGGAGGAAAATTTTTATAGCAAGTGTCTCTGACAAAGACCTCATCTCTCAAACATATGGAGCATTATCTCAAATTTATAAGAATACAAAAATTCTCCTTTTGATAAATGGTCAAAATATATATGAACAGGCAATTCTCAGAGGAAAAAAGCAAAACTATCTTTAGTTATATGAAAAAATGCTCCAAATCACTAATGATTAGAGATATTTAAATTAAAGCAACTGAAATATGTCATATCTTTCAGATTGACTAAGAGAACCAAAAAGGAAAAATATAAATGTTGGAGATGTGGGGAAAATTTGGACACTAATATATTTTTTGGTGGAACTGTGAGCTGATACAGTCATTCTGGAGAGCCATGTGAAATCATGCTCAAAGGGCCATCACCCAGCAACACCATTAATACATTCCCAAAGAGATCAGAAAGACAGGAAAAGACCTCTCTGAACAAAAAAATATTTTAGCAGTTCTTTTTGTAGTGGCAAAGAATTGGAAACTGAAGGGTTTCATCAATTGGGGAAAGCTGAACAAGTTGTGGTATGTGGTTACAATGGGATACTATTGCATCATGAGAAATGATGAACCAGATAGGTCCAGAAAAACTTGAAAGAATTATATGAATTGATGCCAAGTGAAGTGAACAGGACCAGGAGAAAATTGTTCACAGTAACAGAAATATTGTAAGATGATCAGCTGTGAAGGATTAAGCTAAAATCTGCAAAACAAGTTTGCAAGATATTCACAAGAGACTTATGATGAAAAATACTATCCACAGCCAAAGAAGGAATTTTTAGTCTGATTTCAGATCAAAGCGCACCATCTTCCACTTAATTTCTTTTATGAGATTTTTATTGTATGTGTTATATGTATATATATATATATATGTGTGTGTGTGTGTGTGTGTGTCTTTTGCCATGGCATGAGCAATATGCATTATGTATTGCATGAAAGCTTTGGCATTACCTGTATTAGACTATTTACCATTTCAGGAAGAGGAAAGGGGAAGGAAGGAGAGGATCTGAATCACAAAAAAACAATTATTGAAAATTGTTTCTACGTATAATTGAATAAATTTATTTTAATTTAAAGTTTTTTTTAAATGAGTGAGTAGACTTGTTCTGCCTGGGCCCTATGAGCAATAAGGCAAATTTAAGTTCATATCAAGAAAATTTTGCTAATTATTAGAACTTTCCAAAAGAAGAACAGGCTATCTCAGTATGGGATAGATTAGGCAGCTAGGTAGCAGAGTAGATAGATAAAGCAGATAGAACATTAAACCTGGAATCAAGAAGTCCTGAGTTCAAATTCAACTTCAAATACTTAATAGTTGTATAATCCTGGGCAATTCAGTTAACCTCTCCATACATCAGTTTTCTTTTCTATAAAATGGGGATAAAAACAATACTTACATCCCAGAATTGTTGTGAGGATAAAATGAGAATATTTGTAAGTCACTTGGAGGGCTTTAAAGGGCTATATTAATATTATCTCTTATTAATAGAGTGGGTTCCACTCCTTTTAAAGGTTTTCAAGCAAAAGTTCAAGGTCTACTTTTATAATATGGTCAGGAACCAGCTTCTACCACAGAAATTAGCAAACAATAAAAATCAAGGCTTGGTTTATTTTTTTTTCTATACTTAAGAAAGTAATGTAATTGTTAATAATGCATATTTAAGTCCTTTAAAACCCAACTAAAATCCCATCTTTTACAAGAAGCCTTTCCCAAGCCCTCTTAATTCTAGTGCCTTCAAAGCCCTTTATAACTTAGTCCCCTTCTATCTTTCCTGTCTTATTTCCTACATCTTACTCTCCAACACATACACTTTAATCCAGGACACTGTCCTCTGGGCCATTTCATGAACAACACACTCCAACTCTTGGCTCCAATCATTTTCTCTGGCTGTCCCCCATGTCTGGAATTCTCTCCTACGCTCCAACTACTGACCTACTTGGTTTCCATTAAATCCAAATTAAAATCCCACCTTCTACAGGACGCCTTCTCTGTTAATTTCACTGCTTTCCCCTCTGTTGATTATTTCCTATTTATTTACCGTGTAGGTTGATTTTTATATATTTGTTTGCATATTTTCTCACCCATGAAACTGTAAGCACGTTGAGAACAAGGACTGTCTTTTGCCTTTTTTTATATCTGCAGATCTCAGTACAATACCTGGCACACAGAAGGAACTTAATAAATATTGTTTATTGATTGATTGCCTTGCCTCTGTTAATTATTTTTTATTAATTCTGTATATAATTTGGTTGTCATGTACTTGTTTGCATGTTGTCTCCGTTATGTTGTGAATCCTTTGAGGACAGGGACTGTCTTTTGCCTCTTTTTGTATCCCAGAGCTTAGCACAGTGCCTGACACATAGTAGACATTTAATAAATGTTGGTTGATTGACTGGTTTTCATGCATACATTTTTTAGAGATCCAGTTGTTAGGCATTTACTAGAAAACCACTGGATGTTGTAGTGAGGATTCTTTCTCAGTTATTGGTTGGATTACATGACCTCTTAGCTCCCTTCCAACTCCAAAATTATTTGATTAACCAATGCTGACTCCTACTACCTAATTTCTAATGGGATTAGCTTCATATTTTCTGACTTTCATAAGACAACTTCAAAATCCTACTCCATGGAACACACTCATATTCAAATCTATAGGAATTCTTCCTCTTCGTCTTTTTACCTGCCTTCTGCAAGCTATCTTCTAGTCTCTGCCAAACTTAATCTTGGGCTCCTCAATGTCTTGAGAGCACTTCTGGGTTTCCTGAAAAGAAAGTCTCCCCTCCTGGTCTCTTTGTCCTCATCTGAACTCTCTCCAGCAACTTGCTGTCAAGGCTGCTGGTGGATTACAACATCCCCATATGTGGTACAAGAGTGTGATTCTTTTCCACTAGCAGAGCCCCAACCTTGTGGATTTGCTTTGGACTCAAAAACCATAATGAAAAACACTCATTTCTTTGACGAGATGACTCCAGCTGACCCAAAGCTCAAATTCCTTATGAAAGAGTAACTTACTCTTGTACTTTCCACCCATCTGACAGCAAGGGCAAAGACGACATTTTAACATTTCTGGGGATTTAGCCTTAGGATTCTCTACATCCAAGTGTCAGAAAGCAGATCTGAGCTCTTCTTGTCTGACACATCGAGGGGAAACACTGTAAAGGTAGAAGAATATATGAGGCATTCAAAGAATATTGAATTAAAGACCTGGAAGGGAGCAACCTCTCCCCCACCCCACTCCCTATTTTATAGGTAAAGAAAGGGAGACTAGAAAGATTAAAGAATGTGCTCAAAGTCATTCCAGGTTACTCATTGGTCAGCAACAGAGTAGCCTCTAGCTTTAGATAGAAAAGTATCACAGTGTCATGGAAGGAGACCTACACTAGGAATCAAGCATCCTAAGTTCTAGAACTGCATCTGCCACTGATTTGCTATGTTACTTTGGATGAGTCCTTTAAATAATTAATAATAATTAAATTAATTAACAATAATTAAAATAATAAGCTAACAATCATTATAATAATATATATCATAATATAAACTATGCTAAGGGCTTTGCGATTATTATCTCATTTGATCCTCATAATAACCATGGGAGGCAAGTATTATTATTGTCCCCATTTTTCAGATGAGGAAATGGATATGAACAGAAATTAAATTACTTGCCCAGGGTCACACAGCTAGTAAACACCTAAGACCAGACTGGAACTCCTATTTCCAGACCCAATGCTCTATCTACTATTCCACATAATTGCCCCATTTAAAGTCTCTGAGACCCAATTTCCCTGTTTGAAAATGAGAATGTTGGACTAGATGATCTCTGAGATTCCTCTGGGCTTTAACATCTTATGATTATCTGAATTTTCTGGGCATCCATATCTGCTTCTCTAAAATTGTGGACATACGGTAATATCTACGGTCCCTTCTAATTCTAATTTTCTGTCATAAAGATATATTTTAAAAGAGACTTGGATGACAAGGACAACATAGTTATATAGCAATTTGTAATTTATGATGCGTTTTCCACAGTGTGGCCCTGGGAAAGCTAAAAATTACCCCCATTTTACAAGTAAGGAAACGAAAAGTTTAGACAGATTCAATTCCTTACTCTCAAGATCACACAGATAGTACCAGAGCTTGGACACAAATGAGGGCCTGAACACTCAAATTCTAAGTATCTTATTACCACACCAAGCCCTTTATTTATTTCCTTAATTATGGGCGGGCATATAGGTATTCCAGGAGGACTGCCACCTCTGCTGTGAGGGCTCGCTGAAACCTTTCCAGGGGCGACTCATCCACCCTTGGTGTCTACCTGTCACCCTCCTCTCACCTATGGCTCCAAGAAACTGTAGCATACACAGAAGCTATACCTTGTTAAAACCATCTCAGTAGTCGGTCTAAACCAGGTTGAGGGTAACCGACAGGCCTCAGACTTGTCCACTAACCACCAGAGAGATGGTCAATCCCAGGGGTGTAAAGACTTCCCTGGGCAGAATGAGTAGATAGATAAAAATAATTTTTTTTCAATGGGCCATGAAGGTGGCTGAAGGAGGTATTTTGGAGCACTTAGAGCTTGGTCAAATGTGGAAGACACCAAAGTCACCACCGCATCCTGAGTCACCACCAGTCATCCTGACTTTTGCCTCGCCATTGGACTTAGACAACTCTGGAAGCGAGAGTGAAGCCAACAACTTTGTGCAATTCTGCCTCACTTAAATCTGGCTCACCCAAGAGTCAAAATATCACTGTGATATCATTCCTCCTCTTTGAAAACTAAGGACAAATTGCAACAATTTAATTATGTGCCTGTTCAATTATTTGTTTATTGCTATGGGTCTAGATTTGTGATTTCCTCAATATAAGAACTTCTTGAATGGAAATTTCTTCCACAAATGTAGAGCAGCAATGGACTGTCTTAAAGCATGGCCTGGGTCCTGAATAGTTTAAGTGAACTGCCTCCAGGGTTATGTAGCTAGTATGTATATAGCAATACTAAAATCCGAAGCTGACTCCCAAGTCAGCTCTCTCTGTCTCTGTCTCTGTCTCTGTCTCTGTCTCTGTCTCTGTCTCTGTCTCTGTCTCTGTCTCTGTCTCTGTCTCTGTCTCTCTCTTTTCCCTCTCTCTCCCCCCTCTCTGTCTCTCTCTCTTTCCCTCTCTCTCTGTCTTTCTCTCTCTGTGTCTCTCTCCCCTCCCTACTAACCATTCTGCCTCTATACATAACTGTTGTAATAACTCCAAATATTTGTGGTACCTTTCATTCAGTTCTACTTTCATCTTTCATAACAAAGAATGAGTTATGCCATAGAGGTGGGGGGAAGTGTTAAAAAAAAGTCTTCCTGGCTGCAACTGGTTTATTTGGTACCATAAATATTGCTAAAAATGACAGCTTCTGTTATGTTTTAGAAAAAGTAAATCATAAGAAAATGTTCCCTCCTCATCAGCAATGGGAATGACATCAGAGAGTGAGAATGTATACAGTGCAGTGAGTATGTGTTAGCTTCCCAGATCAGATGTACTCTGGGTAGACTGGCTAAGGTCAGCCAAGATGAAAACACATAGCATTTACTCCACCATAGAGTAATACAACTAAAAGCAGTTGCTTTCCAACTGATGCATATACAGAATTCTAAAGGACATGCAGGTAACAGAAAATACAGATATTGTAGAGGAAAACATGGTAGGGGCATCTGGGTAGCACTGTGGATAGAGTGTGGTTACTGGAGTCAGGAACACTCATCTTCCTGAGTTCAAATCTGGCCTCAGACGCGTACTAGCTGTGTGACCCTGAGCATGTCACTTAGCCCTTTTGCCTCAGTTTTCTCATCTGCAAAATGAGGGAGTCAGACTAGATGATCTCTAAGGTTCCTGCTGACTTTGGCTCTGTGATCCTAGGATTTGATGATATTTGAAATTCCCTTGAAAATTGACATTCTATAATTGAGCAAAATGTCTACTTCCAGTGATTGAATTTGATGTGGCTACCTAGACATGCATAGAACAGGGACTATGTGTGCAGACACAGCATTAGCTCTTGCCCTAAATTTGGAGCATGGGTTCTTAATTTTATCTGTGTCATGAACTCCTTTGGCAGTCTGGTGAATTCTACAGACCTCTTCTCAGTATAAGGTTTTTAAAATAATAATAATGAATTAAAAGTTTTCAGATTCCAGTTTAAAAATTGCTGCTTTTAGAAGAAGGGAAAGAAGCAATGGGAATATTCCACCATGGTGTATTGATATGCCCAGCCCATATACTTTGCATTTCTAAGTGATTATTGAAAGATGAAAGTGCACAATTGAGTTATGGGTCCTGTACAATTCAAGGTGAAAGGCTGACCTTTCTTGCTAAGTAGTGTAAATAGAGGAATATCCTGAATGCTGCCATGTAGTGAAGGCACTTGGAGGATTCAAGGACTGAAGAGAAGGAAATTTCACATCAAGTAGGAGAAAGAAAGAGGAAAGTTGAGGTGACAGGGATCTAAAGTATTCGAATTGGGGTAAATGAAGTAGATTTTATTGTTTGGCTATGATCATTATCATTTTTGGTGGTTTCTATTTTCAAGAGTTGGAAAGAGCCTCAAATATCATCTAAACTAATTCTTGGTTTTCTATCTTAAGAAAATGAGTTCCAGAAGAGTTCAGTGAATTGCCAAGAATACACAGGTTGGAAGCCTATGGAATTTGAATCTAGGTCCTCTGACTTCAGAGCCAGGGATCTTTCCAATGCAAGTCTCCTATCACCAAACACACTATTCTTTTGACTATTCCAAGAACCTTTGTAATGGGAATGAAAATAAAAATGAAGGGATAAATGTCAGAAACACTAAGAAGGAAAAAATAGGGCAGATGTAATTACTAGTCATGGAGGAGAAAGGAAAAGAAAGTCAAAGATGAATGTAAGACTTCACACTTGCATAAAGGAGGGAATGGTGTCACCATGAACAGAAAGATAAGTCATAAGGAGCTAGTTTTGAGTTAAGGTAATAGATTCAATTTAAAATGATAGCGAAGCATCCATAGAAAAACATTAAGGCTTTTGAAGAAATGAGTCAGAAGGCTGAGAGGTTGTTTTGTTCAGCCATTCAGTCATGTCTGACACTTCCTGACCCCATGGACCATAGCATGCCAAGCCCTTCTATGCTCCACTATCTCTTAAAGTCTGTCCAAGCTCATGTTTGTTGTTTCCATGACGCTATCCATCTCATCCTCTGCCATCCCCTTCTCCTTTTGCCTTCAATCTTTCCCAACATCAGAACCTTGTTCAACAAATCTATCTTCTCATTACATGGCCAAAGTATGTAAGCTTCGTTTCAGTTGTTGACCTTCTAGTTCCTTCCAGTGAACAGTGGACATGCAGCTTGGGGAATTATTTGCAAATGAGGTAATAGTTAAAGCCATAAGAATAAGATGGCCAGGAGAGGGGGTAGAGTAAAGCCCTGAATATAATGCCTTCCCCAAATCAAGCAGGGTGGGTGGCCAAGTGATATAGACTAGAATCTATATAGTAAAACACACATACCAACATGCCAGGATATTCAGGGAAATTTGATTATGATGATGTCAGTGGCAATATTTTCCCACCAAAAAAAAACCCTCATTTGAGACTTTGCCTGATTCTCATATACGATATTTCACATTTATAGCCTTTTCCTGCTTATGAAGCAGGAAACATTTCTTAGACCCTTGGGAAACACCATGAAGGAGAATGTGTAATATATATGTGTACTTATATTCATGAAATATTTCTCCTTCATGTTCCTAATATAATGTATATGAAAATATTTTATAAACTGTAGAATACTCTATAAATGTAACAGGGTATTATTTAACAGATTTCAAGTTATTTCAAATACTTATTCTCCCTTAGCATTTCATGTTTTGTTTGTCTTACTAAAAAAAATATTTTAGAGAGAGTCAGTGACATTTTCATTTTTAAAACTTTGGGTTGCTCAAATTCAATATAGCAAGAAATAATTAAGCACCTATTATTTGTAGAGTATTGCTAGAAAGGACATTTTTGGTATGATTACAAAATAGTAATTGTCAGACCCTTGTTTTACCAGCCTTCTAAGAGGCCACCTAACATGGGATAAAGTATTCTACAAAGTCAAATGATCTGGGTTTTAATTCTAAAATTTAATTTGTATTTCCTAAGAAGGGCTTCATCTTTTTAAGTCTCAGTATTCTCATCTAGGAAATGAAGACAATACTTTGCAGAATCTTCTACATCCTGTTCATTTGTGGCGCTGATGAAATAAACAGCCTTCTGTAAGAAAAAATCCTTTGTAAACACAGGTGGCACCTAGGTAGCATAGTGGATAGAACACTGAGCTTGGAATCAGGAAGATCTGAGTTCAAATTTAGCCTCAGACATGTTCTAGATATGTGACCCTGGGCAAGTCACTTTGCCCCTATCATTTGTCTCAGTTCTTCATCTATGAAATGGGAACACACTGAAGAAAGAAATGGAAAACCACTCCAGTGTCTTTGCCAAGAAAACCCCATGGACAAGTCCATGGGGTCACAAAGAGTCAGACACGACTGAATAACAATTGTTATAATTATATTGGCTACTAGATCAGAGAGCAGCACGAGGCTCACTGCATGATTTGCTCTGAAAATGTCAGACAAATGTTGAATTTGGGTGGGGCATAAAGTTTGAAAAGAAAAGGATTATGAAATCAGACTGAAAGACAGATAGAAGCTAGATTATGGAGGGCTTAAATACCAGGCTATGAACTCTAAATTTCATTTTATGGGCAAGAGGGATTCATGAAGACTTTTGAGCAGTGAAAAGACATAATCAGACCTATGCCTTAGGAAGATTATTTGGGTAGATACTTGAAGGATGAATTGGAGAGAGGTGAGATTGGAGGCCAAGAGACCAACAGGGAGGCTGTTCTAATAATATGGAGCTAATGAGGGCCAGAATCAGCACTGTGATAGTATGTGTGGAGAAAAAGGACTAGCTTTGAAAGAAAATATGGAGACAGAATTGACGAAGAGGACTTGACAACCGATTCTATTTGGGGGATGCAAGGGTAAAGGATGATTTTGAAATTTCAAACTTGGATAACTGGAAAGGTGGCAGTGTTCTCAACAGGAACAGAGAAGTTTAGAGGACATTAGGGTTTATGAGCAAAGATAATGAATTCTCTGATAACGGTTTGAACTTCAGATGCCACTACTTCTAAGAAGAGTTGTCTGGTAAGAAGTTAATATGTTAAGACTAGAGTTAATAAGAGACCTTAGGGCTGGATCTATAGATTTGGGAGTCATATTATAAAGATAATAAATGAACTCATACCGACAAGTCTTCAAGGGATAAAATAGATGGAAAAAAAATAAAGGGCTCACGACCCACATCAGTGAAAGCTTGAATATTTTGAAGTATTGAAATAGTCCAATTAAAGTTAAACTGATTATGAACTTTACAACCATGATTTAGCACGCTTCATAATTACCATTACCAATTTATTTCTCTTGTTGGGCCAGAGTGGGCTTCTCAGGTGGGTAACTTCTAAGGAGACTCTTGGCTTTATGCTAGTAATGACTCACTCCTAAAGTGTAGCTTGGTTCAAAAAGCTGAAGCTCAAAGCCTATTGCCACAGCATGCCACTCAAAATATTATTTGTTATTCTTTCAAGGAGATAAAAGCTCAATATTTATTTATCTAAACCCAAATGAGGTCTTTTTAAAAAATGTTTCACAGTCTCAAAGTGAGCTAAGTTAGGGAGAGAAAATTATGGAGCCATTTAAAGTGAGATTCACTACAATAGCCAAGTTAGAGAATGATTGGTCATTCATGTGACCAAAATGGATAAGATAAACTGAGTCAACAAACTAACCCAACTCTGAATTCAAATCCTAATGATATGATAGAGTAGAATATTGGTCTTGACCTCAGCAAGACAATCTATGATAAATACAAAGAGCCCAGCTTTTGGGACAAAAATCCACTATTTGACAAAAACTGCTGGGAAAATTGGAAAACAATATGGCAAAGATTAGCCTTAGATCAACATTTCACATTCTACACCAAGATAAACTCAAAATGGGTGAATGACTTGAATATAAAGAAGGAAATTATAAGTAAATTAGGTGAACACAGAATAGTATATTTGTCAGATCTTTGGGAAAGGAAAGATTTTAAGACCAAGCAAGAGTTAGAAAAAATTACAAAATGTAAAATAAATAATTTTGATTACATTAAATTAAAAAGTTTTTGTACAAACAAAACCAATGCAACCAAAATTAAAAGGGAAGCAACAAACTGGGAAAAAATCTTTTTAACAAAAACCTCTAACAAAGATTTAATTTCTCACATTTATAAGGAGCTAAATCAATTGTACAAAAAAATCAAGCCATTTCCCAATTGATAAATGGGCAAGAGACATGAATAGATAATTTTCAGATAAAGAAATCAAAACTATCAATAAGCACATGAAAAAGTGCTCTAAATCTCTAATAATTAGAGAAATGCAAGTCAAAACAACTCTAAAGTACCACCTCACACCTTGCAGATTGGCTATCAAGACAGCAAAGGAAAGCAATGAATGTTGGGGGAGATGTGGCAAAATTGGGACATTAATGCACTGCTGGTGGAGTTGTGAATTGATTCAACCATTCTGGAGGGCAATTTGGAACTATCTTCAAAGAGTGCTAAAAGATTGCTACCTTTTGATCCAGCCATACCATTGCTGGGTTTATACCCTAAAGAAATCATAGGGAAAAAGACTTGTACAAAAATATTCATAGCCACACTCTTTGTGGTAGCAAAAAACTGGAAAACGAAAGTATGCCCTTCAATTGGGGAATGGCCAAACAAATTGTGGTATATGCTGGTGATGGAATACTATTACACTAAAATAAATAATGACCTGGAGGAATTCCATGTGAACTGGAATGACCTCCAGGAATTGATGCAGAGTGAAAGAATCAGAACCAGGAGAACATTATACACAGAGGTTGATACACTGCAGTAAAATCAAATGAAATGGACTTCTCTACTAGCAGCAATCCAATGACTCAGGACAATTCTGAGGGACTTATGAGAAGGAACACTATCCATATTCAGAGGAAGAACTGTGGGAGTAGAAACACAGAAGAAAAACAACTGCCTGATCACATGGGTTGATGGGAATATGATTGGAGATATTGACTCTAAACAAGCTCCCTAGTGCAAATATCAATAATATGGAAATAGGTCTTGATCAATGACAAATGTAAAACCCAGTGGAATTATGCATCAGCTATGGGAGGGGGGTGGGAGGAGAAGAGAGACAGAACATGAATCCTGTAACCATGGAAAAATGTTCTAAATTAATTAAATAAAAATTTCAAAAAAAGAATATTGGTCTTGAGTCAAGAAAACCTGAGTTCAAATTCTAACTTGATGCCTATTCCATCAAGTCTAGTTTGACTCTATATCAAGGTATAGATAAAGATATTCGTACTGATAGGAGGCAAGATGGAAGTATTTATCCCTTGACTCATGTAGGAGAAAAAAAAAACAAATAGGAGGTGAGAAATTACTAGAAGCTTACTTTCTTCAAAAACTTTGAAAGTCACACCTGGACACAGCTCTTGTTTACATTAGGATAGTTTTTTTCTTTCTTTTCTTTTTAACCCTTACCTTCTGTCTTGGAATTGATACCAAGTATCAGTTCCAAAACAGAATTTAACCATCTGTGTGACCCTGGACATCTCAATTAGCCTATCAGGACTGGTTTCCTCATCTGTAAAATGGGAAATATCGTCCTAACAATGCAGTTGTAAGAATCAAATGAAATAACATATAGAAATACATTAACAATAAGTAAAAATAAATTAATAGTAGAAAATATTTCAGAAACAATGTTAATGTGAATAAATAGTATTATTAAAGTGGATTACAAATCAACAGAACTATATCTGAATTCCATATTATGATATTGTCTTGGGTTACTTACTCTTCTTATCTTCAATTTCCTCCCATTTGAAATGAAGGAGTTGAACTAGAGCAATTCTTAAACTTGGATCCCTGAACTTATTTTAAAAAATATTTTATAATTGTATTTCAATATAATTTGTTTTCTTTGTAATCCACCACCATATTTTATTTTATGCATTTAAAAACATGACTTTGAGAAAAGATACAGAGGCTTCACCAGATTATCAGAGTCTATAACACAAAAAAGGTTAAGAATCCCTGGAATCAATGGCCTCTATGGTTCCAGCCAGCTCCAAATCTATAATTATCATATTCTAGATGCTAAGAGTGAGAAATATAATCATGCATCTATTTAAATCACTATAGGGTTTGGTTTTTTGTTTGTTTGTTTGTTTGTTTAAAAAGAAAAGATGCAAAAACCCATGTCTCCACCTCTTACCCTCCTTGGTTTCTTTGAATCCCAAGTAAAATCCCATATTGTGAAATAACTTTTTCCTGGTCCTTCTTAATTCTTGTGCTTTTTCCAACTTATCCTGAACGTAAGCTTGTTTTTACCTAGCTATTTTTATGTTATCCCCTTTTGTTAGATTTTTTTAACCCTTAACTTCTGTGTATTGGCCCTTAGGTGGGCAATGGGGGTCAAGTGACTTACCCAGGGTCACACAGCTGGGAAGTGTCTGAGGCCGGATTTGAACCTAGGACCTCCTTTTATTAGATTTTTAACTCCTTGAGAACAAAGACTTTATATTTGTCGGTTTGCTTTGGTTTGGTTGGGGGGATTTGCCTTTCTTTGCATTTCTAGCACTTAGCATAGTACCTGGAACATTGTAGGTGTTAAATAAAAGTTTGCCAACTGACTGACTATTGACTCATGGACTGTTCCCTCAAGTATGGTTTGAATCTATACAATCAGGTATAAATAGAATATATTAGTCCTGACAGGATGAAAGATGGACATATTTATCACTTGACTCCTGGAAGAGAAAAGAGACAAAACAAATAGGAGGTGAGAAATAGCTAGAAGCCTAATTCTTCAAACAGCCTTGAAATTCACAGATAAATATAGCTCTTGTTCACATTAGGGTACTTTCTTCCCCCCCCCTTTTTTTAAACCCTTACTTTCTGTCTTAGAATCCATAATAAGTATCAGTTCCCAAGTAGAAGAGTGGTACAGACTAGTTAACTGGAGTTAAGTGACTTGTCCAGAGTCACACATCTAGGAAATGTCTGAGGCTAAATTTGAACCTAGACCCTTCCATCTCCTTTTCTTAACCTGATATTCATAGAACCACACAACAGGTCCATGCCTAGATTTCAGGGAATCCATAAACTTTGAGAAGAAAAAAAATTACAAATTTATTTTTGCTATTATATTAAATTTAGCAAGACCTCCAATTATTTAAAGCATTATTCTAAGAAATCTCTAGGTTTCACTAGGCTACCAAAGGGATCCATGACATTAAAAAATATATATTGAGAACCCCTGAGTGAATCTGCTACTTACAAGCAGAATATACCTGGGTATGCTCAAGAAAGGCAAGACGAGGGTTCTAAAAACTCGTAGGGAGTCCCCAGGTCCAATGCCCTTCTTATAGAAAACAGTGTCTCCAGCATTTAGTAATAAGACTTAACAGAAATCACCAAAGAGAATTGAGGATTTCCGTTTCAATAGATATGATGACAAAGAGAAATCATCCAAAATTCTGAGGATATTGTGCGAACTGAAGGTTCTTTCAAACCCAATTAGTATACACAAAGTACATGTTTGTTTCACTGCTAGAGGCCAAGATGAAAGAGGTCAAAATATGCCCTTCCATTGGTTTATCCAGGAGAACAAAGTCATCCTTGAAAGAATTAAAGAGGCCATTCAAGAGGAAGAGAAAGAAGAAAAAGAGCCTGAGTCCAAGAGAAATCCAAATGTCCTATAGTTAAGGAAGAGAAGAAAGACCTCTGAATCACTGGAACCAAACAGTATGTTCAAGTTCATAAAGAAAAAACTGAATTTTCAGAAAAGGAGACAGCTTCCCACACTGTGAAATGAGGATGAGCATGCACAAGTAGGGCCAGGAAAAAAAGACACAATGGTGAAAAGGACACAAGATGAGTTGTTGTGTTTGACAAATATATGAAGAGGAAAAAGAGGTCATCTGACTCTGGACCATCAGAAAATATGCTGCGTTTCAGGGAGGTACATTTAGGACAAGGATTCTTAGCCTTTTTATATCATGGACCCTTTTGAAAGTCTGGTGAAACCTATGGACTCCTCAAAATAATGTTTTAAATGTATAAAATAAGAAATATAAGATAACAAAGGTAACGAATTACAGTTATCCTTTTCATGTCACAGAGGTAGGGGTGTGTGATCTGGAAAAATCTCATTAAATTTTTGACTTTCCCTTCATAGCAAAAAAGAAATCAGAATTTTTTTCTTTTTCTCTTTTGTAGGGTATTTACAGTCCTTTATTGTTAAATTTGGATTAAGTATTTGGTTAATATGTTGATATTTATACACTGCTATAAATATGTTTTATGCATTTCTGAGTTTCTAAACTTTTTGTGTTGCCTGCAGCTTCTGCAAAACTTCCAAAAAAATTCCCATTTCATTTCTTATGTCAACCTGCAATATAGTGAAACTGCAATGGAGAAATCACAATATTAAAGGGATAGCTGTATATTAAAATAGTTATCAAAATATTCTTTTTTAAGTTAATGACATCCAAGTTTAAAAAAAAGAATGCTTGATCTAGGGCATGTTAGATAATTTCCCAAAATTTGTCAGTTCTAACTATGACTATCTCTTTCTAGTGATTCAAGTTGGGACAAAGAATAGCACCAGAAGAAACCTAGAAAACATCTCTAAGGATGGGGAAAAAAGTAAAAACTTGGAAATACTTTGATGATGTCTGCTGCTTGAATGTAAGTGATGGGGGAGCCAGGGGGCCAAAGTTAGTTTACTCAGTGGATAGAGCCCAGGACTAGGGACAGGAAGACTTGGTTCAAATCTGGCCTCAGATATTTCCTAGTTATGCTGTGTGACTCTGGGCAAGTCACTTGACCCCGGTTGCCTAGCCCTTAATGATCTTCTGCTTTAGAATCAATATTGATTCTTAGACTGAAGGTAAGGAAAAAGAAGAAAAGGAAGGCTTTATCCTCATCATCTCACCTTAATTTTTTATCCAAGTGAAATAAAGTTAAGGGACCCTACTACAAGGTAATCTCTTAGAAGCTTCTAATTTCTAGTCTTTGTATACTTTAAGAGACAAAGACATAGTGCAGGATACATGCTGGGAGAACAGGAATTTGCCCTTCAAAACTAGCCAAGACATTGATGTTTGGCTACAAAACGAGGATAGACAAGATAATTGTCGGGGAATTTGCTTTGCTACTAAAGGCAAATTCTACCTCCTTAAGCCCAATGAATTAACTCCCCCTTTCCAGGAGATATAAGATCTGTCCCAGGTGGTTGAGGAAACACAGAGGTCTAAGTGAAAAGAGTCACCATTGATGACAATAAAAACAGTGAAAATCTCTGGGCAATTCAGAATACAGAGATTTCCAAGAAATGTGCTAGAAAACTAGAAATGAAAACTGTCATAATTACATCAGATGTAGGGGGTGAAATAACAAGCATTTTTAAAATACCTACTATGTGTTAGGTACTGTGTTAAGCACTCTACAATGATTAATTCACTTGATCCTAACGACCCTGGGAGATTGGTGCTATTCCTATTTTATATATGAGGAAATAGAGGCAAATGGAAGTTAAATGACTTGCCCAAAGTCCCTCAACTAATAAGTATCTAAAGATGGATTTGAACTCCTGTCTTCCTAATTCAAAGCCAAGTCCTTTGCCCACACCATCTAGGTGCCCCAAAAGCATTTATGATGTGCTTATTATGTGCCAGGTATAT
The DNA here is from genome assembly GCF_016433145.1 of Gracilinanus agilis. Lineage (NCBI taxonomy): Eukaryota > Metazoa > Chordata > Mammalia > Didelphimorphia > Didelphidae > Gracilinanus > Gracilinanus agilis. The sequence continues at coordinate 605,433,590 of NC_058131.1, read as the reverse complement.
CCCTAAGGGCTAGGGATACAAAGAAAGGGAAAAACAGTCTACTGTTTTTTTAATAACGTTTTATTTTTTCCTAATTAAGAGACAAAACATTTTTTTTAAACATTTGCTTTTTAAAATTTTGAGTTCCAAATTCTCCCCCTCCCTCATTCCCTTCTTTCCTCCCTGAGACAACAAATAGTTCGATATAGGTTATACATGTGCAATCATGCAAAACATATTTTCATATTAGTCATGTTGGAAAAGAAAATACAGACAAAAAAATAAATTGAAATGTAGTGTGCTTCAATCTGCATTCAGACCCATCATTTCTTTCTCTGATGAGGGATAACATTTGGTGTCTCCTTTAAGAGTTCACATTCTAATGAGAAGAGACAACATAAAAAAATTAAAGATGAGATATATAAAATTTAAGAAGGGGATCCCAGAGGGGAGAGTACTAGGGAAGAAGAAGCGGAGTGGACAAGGAGACTAGGAAAGGTCTCTTGCAAAACATAGATTTGAACTGAATCGTGAAAGAAGCCTAAAGGCTGAGGTGGAGAGAGAGAGAGAGAGAGAGAGAGAGAGAGAGAGAGAGAGAGAGAGAGAGAGAGAGAGAGAGAGAGAGAGAGAGAGAGA
>NC_058131.1:605403579-605432683 GCF_016433145.1 Gracilinanus agilis | reverse complement strand
AGACAAAGAAAGAGAGGGAAAGAGGAAGGGAGGGAGGGAGAGAGAGACAGAGACAGAGACAGAGAGAGACAGAGAGACAGAGAGACAGAGAGAGGGAGGGAGGGAGCCTTCCAGATATGGGAGATAGTTAACAGTGAAAAGATAAAGTTGGTACATGGAGTGTTTGAAAAAACATCAAAGCCAGAGTTCCTGTAGAGAATGTGGAAAGTTGGGGGGAAAAGACTAGATAGGTAGAGAGGAGCTAGGTTACAAAGGGCTTGAAAAATACAATGATTTTAAATTTGATTCTGAAAGTCATAGGAAACCTTTAGTTTTTGAGAAGAGGGGCAGGCAGTGACATGGTTAGACCTGCCCATTAGGAAAATGACTGACAACTGAGTCAAAGATAGATTACATCTGATGCTGAATACACAGTAGCTGCTCAGTAGGTATTTGTTACAACTTACATCTACTTCACATTACAAGCATTTTTCTCACAATAACCTTTTGAGGCAGAGAGTATTATCCTCATCTTACAGAGGAGGGAGAGTAAGAGAGGTTTTAACATGCCCGAAGTCACTCAGCTAGAAAATAGTGGAGCTGGGAATCAAATAATAAGCCCAATGCTGGCTGGTGGACTAAGGGTTAAGGCCCTAAGATCCAAAATCAAAACCAGGAGTCTGGGTGGGTGGGGGGGGCCAAGCCAGGTAGTTCAGTGGATTGAGAGCCAGACCTAGAGACGGGAGGTCCTAGGTTCAAATCAGACCTCAGACACTTCCTATCATGTAACCCTGGGCAAGTCACTTAACCCCCATTGCCTAGCCCTTACCACTCTTCTGCCTTGGAGCCAAAACACAGTATTGACTCCAAGATGGAAGGTAAGGGTTTAAAAAAAAAAAAAAAAGAACTCAATAGCCACGTAATCCAAACTTCTCATTTGACGAATGAGAAAACTGAGGCCCAAGGAATTTAACTAACTTGCCCAAAGTCACAAAGGTAGTAAACATCAGAGGTGTTTGATTATTTTATGTGATGAGTGTTTTCTTTTTGTGTGTATGTTGTTTTTGTTTTGTTTTTGGTTTTTTGTTTTGTTTTGTTTTGTTTTTTGCTAGCTCACTTTGTCACTACAAGAAAGAGGAATACATCAAATATATAGTCCAAAATAAAAAAGAAAAATTAGAGATTGCTTATTCATTCTGTCTTTTTTCTGTGATTATAAGTATTGTTCTACATCAGAAAAATAAAATGGAATAAAGAAACATATGTAGGGAACAAGAGACTCAAAATCTAGTCTTAATTTTTACATTCACATTTTACATTTTACAGCATGGTGGACATGGACAAGTCATTTATTTGCCTCTCTAGCTTGTTGTTCATTTTTCTTTTTCCAAGAGGACCAATGACATCATGAGATGATGTGTGGCTTGTTCAAGAACTGGACTTAAGTAAGACAAAGTTGCACAAAGTCATCAGCGTCATTCTCTTCCAGGGTGATCAAAGTCCAATGACAAGACAAAGTCAGGATGACTGATGAGAGCCTTGGAAGCAGTGGATGATCTTGGCATCTTTGATGTCTGACAAAGCTCTAAGCAGTCTACAGAATCAGTCTACACCACCTTCATGGAGGCTGGAACAAATTGTTCTCATCTGCCTATTCTGCTAGGGAAGATCTTCATATGCTTGGGGTAGACATCCCCCTAACTCACTGACAGATTTCAGGTCTGCCTGTTATTCTCAATAGCACCAAGTGAGATGGTTGTGCATGCTACAGCTTCTTGGAGCCAGAGACCAAAGGTGGATGAACAGCTCTGAAAAGAGTTCAGCAAGCCCTCATACCAGAGGTGCTGGTCCTCCTGGAATGCCTCATATTCCTCTCTAGCTTGTAGCAACAGGATAATCATTGTAGATTGTACAATTGTACATTGTAGATATTAAAAGCTTAGAGTTTTGAAAATGGCAACACATTCTACACCAAAGAAAGCATGGTCCAGTGGACAGATGTTAAATTTGGAGTCAAAGGATATGGGTTCAAATTCTGACTGCTTACCAGTGTTTCCTTGGGCAAGTCACAACATATCTCTAAGACTAATTTGCTCTTCTTTCAAATCAAAGGATTGACTAAATAGTCTCTAAGATCCCTTCTAGCTCTATCTATGATCCTGCAATTTCCAAAACCCACTTCGGTGTCTTTGCATGAGGTAGAATACTCTCTTTCTTCACATTTACCTTTTGGAATCTCTAGTTGCCTTCTAGATTCACCTTAAACCCCAACCCCATCATCAGAACTTTCCTAATGTCCCTAATTATTGATGCTCTCTCATCCCCAAAATGTTTTTTTATTTACTTTATATGTATTTTTACTTGATTGTTTGTATAAATGTTTCTAATAGTACTGTCCCCCTTGACTCCACCTTACCCCCAATGTCAATTTCTTGATAGCAGTAACTCTTTATTTCTGTCTTTATATCCTCAGAGGGGAACACAGTACATAGTAGATGCTTAATAATTAATTAAATTGAAAATCTAGCATTATAAATTGATTCTATATTTGCTATATTCTTTCCCTTTTCTATCAATCAAATTTACATTCCCAACTTCAAATTAGATGATTTTTTCTCCTTTGTTAATTTTGTAAATGCCAAAACTAAATGAAGATTCTGGAGGAGGATAAAGAAGAGAAAGAATTTCCTCAATAAAGAAGTAATCTCTCCTTAAGAACAATCCCAGTAGAAGATTGTTCAAAAAACAAAAGTAGGGAGCACTGAGTTATCATTGGTTCTTTGCTCTCCTTCATATCCCATATCTAATCAGTCACCAAGTTATGACCTTGGCAATGCCCTCACTTCATTCTTGCTTCTTTTTTCTGAACTTTTCCAGAAAAAGTCTAGTCTAAGAATCTACACGAAATAAAACACAGAACTGTTCTTCATCCTCTCCAGATGCCTCCTAGCCAACTTGGAGAAATCTCTGCTTGGAGGCATCACTCTCCTGTTTGGTGACTGTCTGTCTGACTGGACTTCTGGCTCAGGAGGGACTCCAGCAATACTTCACTTCATTCCCATTGTTACTTTCTTCCTCCTTGCCAGCCTCTATGTCACTGCTTTCCTCCTTATGATGAAAGTTCCTTGAGGGCAAAGATAGCCTTGCTTATTTATATTTGTAACCCCAATGCTTAGGCACTTTCTCATATATAGTAAGGACTTAATAGAAGCTCTTTCCATCTATTGATTCTCGGAGGATGGGAGAGAAGTATACTCAATCACTGTCTTCACTCGTTAATAACAACAGTATGGACACAGGGATTTGTAGTGGGAAGTATGCACATGATGATGTTCCTTTTGGAGGAGGATCATACCAACGATAGATAAATCAACATTGGCTTTTTGGCTCCTTCTCATACTTTCAATTTCCTTTGTTGCTCTTCTCTGAGTTTGTATCATCTCACAGCTAGATTAGAATCATGTGATTTAGAAATCATTTTTTTGAACTTTCTCATAGTACAAATGAGAAAACTGGGACCCAAAACGCTTGTGATTTTCCTCTTGTCCTATATCTGTTTTGAGGCAAAGCTGAAACTTATACCCAATCTAGCATTAAACCTGAGATTCCCAACTGATGTCTCTCCTCCCATTCTTTCCCCCTTCCAAACCATTCTACATAACACTGTCACAGTCATCTTTTCTCAATTCTATTTTATCATGTCAACCTCCCCCCCTCATCAAAAACTTTCAATGACTCCCTATCACCTACTAAGTCAAGACTCCTGAGTCTGACTGCAACCCTAGGGAGTGGGTGCAACAAAACAAAGTAGACCAGGTAGAACCAAGAGCTTGGTACAGGGGAAAGGAAAGGAAGATTAAGAAGCGTCCATAGACAACTTAAAAGAGATAGGAGAAATCTCATCATAAGAAGACATGGTAAACTAAGAAGAAATAGGCTATTGCCATAGGTCAAGTGAAGTAAGAAATGAAGTCAAGGAAGATCAGTGAAGTCCTAGAGAGACACCAGACTAGATAGCTCCCTCAGTACCTAATTCTCATATTATAGGAATTCCTTAAATGGAATGGAATGAAAAGAGATCTAAATGGATCATGTTTGAACAAAGACCAAAAACCCAGGCAAAAGTCTGAGCAATAAGACATCAGAATCTAGAAAAGTTTGAAAGGAAGAGACTTGCAGTAAGAATGGAGCTTACTATAGACAATCCCTTCTTAAGTAGAGATTATTTATTCCCTGCAGAGGGCCAAAAATGGTCTCAGAGTACAAGCAAGTCTCAGTCCAAAAGTAGAACAGAGTAGGAGACATGGCATAAAAGGGAAAGCAGAGAAAAAAGAGTAATATTTATATAGCACCTACTATGTGCCAGGTAATGTGCTAAAAGTTTTACAAATATTATTTCAATTGATGCTCACAACAATCCTGGGTGTTATTGTCTCCATTTTACAATTAAGAAAGCTGAGGCAGTTTAAGTGATTTGCCCAGGATCACACAGATGGTAAGTGTCTGAGGTCATATTTGAACTCAGTTCTTCTTTCTGAATCCAAATCCAATGTTCGGGAAGAATGAAGCCAGAATCTCTTGACATTAGCTTTCAAGGACTTCCAGCACTCTGACTTTCCAATCCTGTCTCCTATTACTCCTCTAATACAATCCCTCCATTTCACATTCATCAATTATCTCCTCACTACCTTGCTTATTCTTATCTCTGAACCTTTTTCCATGCTGGGTTCTCCACCTATGTTTCTCCTTTTCTTCTATAACTACCCAAATTTCACTCATCTATCCCCCGTGGCCTTTTCATTTACTCAATACCTTATTTTGATGGCAATGGCCTACTTCAAAAGTCAAGGTGCTCTTTATTTATCAATTTCTATTTCTAGAAACAAGGCTAACTGATTAACCAAGCCACTGAATATATTGCTTATTATAGAAATAAATTCCAAGTTGATCACCATTTTGAGACTCCCTTCCTAAGTAAAGGATATATTTTTATTATAATTCTTTTTCTGACATTTTTGAGAATTAATAGTTTTCTTTGAAGAATAGTTGCTTATAATATCATAGTAAGTAAACTTACTTTGGGTAAAAGTTCTTTTTTCTAACTTTTGCAAGAAGCTGAGTAGGCTTCCCCACCTCCTAACTTTCAGATAACAGTGGATTCTTACAAGGTTATTCTCAAGATAGTTTTTAATAACTAATCTGGGCAAGCTGCCCACTCTGCAATAACAACCCCATTCCAAGGCCACTGGATGTGAACTAATTATGAGAAACTGTCCAGTTATAGCACTGCTCCCCTACATAATAGCCATTTGTTTCTCAGGCCACCAAGGACTTTGAAAGTACCCCAAGCTGAGTTGCCAGAGTTCAAAAAGCACTGTGTTTAAGCTCAGTCATTAGTACCTTGTCTAATTAGTGATTCTAAATCTTCAAAGGCAATTACATTTTTTACTGATAAACTTTTCTTTATAAGCAATAGTAATACAGCCTCTAATTTCATTGTTTTCTTTTTTCACTTTTTTCTTTTTTAAAAAATCCTTCCCTTCAATTAGAATCAATTATGTGTATAGGTTCCAAGGCAGAAGAGTCACATGGATTAGGCAATTGGAGGTTAAGTGACTTGCTCAGTTAGGAAGTATATGAGGCCACATTTGAACCCAGGACCTCCCATCTCTAGACTTGTCTCTCAATCCACTGAATCACCTACCTATCTCCAAATTGAATTGTTTTAGATCCTCAATTGGATGCTAGTGTTTGTATCAGGGTATCAATGATTGTCAGAGGCAAAGATGCTCTTTCCAACCCTTGGAATTAGCCTCCCAAATCTAAGCACTATCTTTTAAGCCCCAATTCAAATCCTATATCCTTCATGAAATCTTCCCAGCAACAGTCTCATAATCTGCAGCCTATCCTCTCTGTCATCTCTGTCTCTAGCTGAAAAATGAGAGTAGAAAATCCATGAATATAATTGGTAAAAGTTCATCCTAATTCAATAAGTACTTAGTAAGCACCTAAGTATAAAAGACACTATGCTAAGCACTGGGAAAGATCTAAAATTCTAGTAAGACAGAAACCCTTCCCTCCTGGATCTTGGATAAGAGATATGGCACATACACAAATGACCATAATGAAGAATAATGAGATTAAGTGAAAGAAAAGTACAATAAGGGGTTGTGTGAAACCTGATCCAGAAGAAAAGGTCATTAAGAGGGAGATCAGAAAAATCTTTTTGGTGGAAGTGACTTCTAAGCTGTGTTTTAAAGAATGGCTTAAAAAAATTCAATAGGCAGGGGCATCTAAGTAGCACAGTAGATAAAGAGTAAGGGCTAAAGACAGGAGAGCATGAATTCGATTTGGCCTCAGACTCTTCCTAGCTGTGTGACCCTAGGCAAGTCATTTAAACCCAATTGCCTAGCCCTTACCACTCTTCTGCCTTAGAATTGATACTAAGAAGGCAAGGGTCTAAATGAATGACTAAGTGAATCAATAAATTAGTTAAAAACTCAATAGACAAAAAAGAGATGGAAGACATTTGAGGAAGAGAAAACCACACAAGCAAAGGTGCAGAGATAGACATGTAAGTTATATTTGGGGGGCTGTGTGAGCAATGTACTTGGGCCAGAAAGTCCTTCCTACTCCAAAAGGACTAAAATGACATCACCAGTGGACATCTTTTGACTCTCAAACAAATTGGAATTAAGTGAGGCAGATTTGTACAAAGCCTATCAGCCTCATTCTCTCTTCCAGAATCATTTTAATTCAGTGGCAAGATGAAAATCAAGACAACTGGTGATATGGCCAGAATGTAGAGTATGTTGAAAGCAGGACTGTGAAATAAATTTGGAAAGTTAGGATGGTGTCAGATTGGAGAAAGCTTTGAATGTCAGGCAAAGGAGTTCATCACTTTTTGGTCTTGCCACTGGACTCCTTTGACTCTGAAAGAGAGATTGAGGCCAACAACTTTGTGCAACTATTCCTCATTTAAATCCAATTCACAAGCAAGTCAAGAAATCACCCTGTGATATCATTTTTCTGAAGGATGAATGACAACTTTGAAAGTAGGCAACAGGGAGCTAATGAAGGTTTGTTGGGTTTTTTTTTTCCTAATCAAAGGAGTAACATGATCATATCTATGAGTAAGAAAAAATTATCCAGGTAGTGATATTAAGAAAGGATTGGAAGAGGGAGAGTGGAGGTTGGAATATCTATTAGGAGGTTATTTTAATAACCCAGGTAGGCAGTTATACCTGCCTAATGCTTCAGCAGTGGAGAGGAGATGAATATAAGCAATAATGTGAAGATTTAATGTGGAGAATTGGTTGAATCTTCATTCCTTAAAGGATGACATAAAGTATCACATAGGCAGTTGTGAAAATTTAACACTAGCCTGTACCTTTTTTGGGGGGACCCCTCAAGGCTCTAAGATTAAACTTGGATTTTATAAAGGATAAATTTTTATACCAAGTTTGATTAGATTGGATTGGTCCTGATTGGATTAAATTGTAACCTGCCTCTCCCTCTGATCGAATCAAGACAGTGGAGAAGGAAAAAGAACAGGCATGCTTACTATGGAGGAGTGTTAGAGACCCCATGACTCCATGGCATTCAGAAGACCCTTGCCTCTTGTACCACATGACTCTCTGGCATAGGGGAGACTCACTTCTTGCCCAAAGTCGGAATCCTCTGGTTAGAGGGGCTTTGAAAAGAGACATCACTCACTCAGAGAATAAGTTTAGGTCCAGAGACAAAATTGAGTCTTTTTTGCTTGGAACTAAGAGTGAGAAGAGGGCATGGGCCTGGCTCCCAGGCTCAGAGGAGGTTTAGTAAGGAATCTATCTGCCAGCCACACATAGCTAGAGGCCTTTTTTCTCTGACCTGCTTTTTAAATTATTTAATAAATGATAATAAATTAAGATAAAGTCTCAAAGAGAATTTTAGTCTTAACAGTTCCATCATATTATTCAACTTTCATCATGTATGTCTCATCTCTTCATCTAACCTAAGGCCCACAAATCTAATCTACAATACCTCCATGGATGGCTTTCAGGGGATCTGTGAACTTGGAAGTGAAAACAATTGCATCTTTATTTTCTCTAACCTCTAACTGGAATTTAATATTTCCTTCAAACTTTTAAAAATATGATTTTAAGAAGGGGTCTATTGACTTCCCCAGTCTGCCAAACAGGTTCATGACACATAAAACCTAAAGAATGATCTAGACCGCCTTATTATCCTCTGGTTCTGTGTCAAAGATTTTTGCTAGTACCCAACATATAGTAGGTGCTTAATAAATATTTATTGACTGACTAACTTTGGCTTACCCACACTCCTATGCTCTGGTAGAAATTCAAAAAAATTACTGAATTCTTGAACAAAATTAAAACAGCTCACTTCTCAGTCATAGGTGGTTATGGACTGAGGATGCTTAAAAATGAGTAGGTTTTGGCTACTACAAAGAAGCAGGTAACTTGGATTTCATTCCTAGTTCCTGGAAATGAAATAGAAAGGGGAAAAAGTCTTTGAAATCAGCTTTTATCTAAATGATTTATTTGAAGTCACAGTAGCTGAGAATTAAAACTTCAGGCATCTGGCTACTGTCTAAGAAACACTGTGTCCCAATACCAAATTTCAGGGGAGGCTGCTGCTATAAAATGGAGCCTGACAGGCCCTTGGTTAAAGCTCATTTCCCTCACCAACCAGCTGCCTAATAAGTGAGGCAGTAGTCTGAATGAATACCAGGCTTCTATTCCCCTTTCTGACACTCCCTCTGTCCTACTTAATAGTTTAGTTTGGGTCCTAAGTCCTAGCTTAGAATGTGGGTAGGTCAGAGGGAGAAAGTAAGCAGATTCCACCCAGGGGGAAAAAAATCTCCCTGGAGCAGCCAAAGAACAAGCAGACCTAAAATCTGCTGCAATTAAGAATTTTAGACAGTAAACCACATGGGCTTACCTGGAATCACTTGAGTGCAAGTCAGAAACACGAAGTCCTGGAACTGTACAGACAGCATTGGCCAGAAGAGACATCTTGCAGCCCCATGTAACCCAGGTCTCCCTTTCCCCAGGGTGAGATCACCTGGCATGATAACTTTTTTTTTCTTCTTCTTTTAAAGAGTTGGAGTTTGTTCATTTGGCATAGCCAGGAGAGATGAAAACATTTCCACCTTGGAAATTAAGAAAAGTGTTTGTTATTACCTCAGTGCTTTTTGACATCTGGCCTGACAGAAACACCCAAAGCTGTTCTGTCCATCTCATCAAAGAGTTTTGTGGCCCATTGAAGGAGGCAGAGCAAGCCATGCTACAAAAAGGATGGAGCATCAGGAGACAGAATACAGAGTCCTGGCTTCAAGACAAATTAGCCATACGAACTTGGCCAAGGACGTCAACCTTTCCCCTTCCTCATCTGGAAAATGAGGAAAATAACACCTGCCCTCTTGCCTGGTAGATTTCCTCTCCTCTCCTCTCCTCTCTTATTTAAAGGATGGATAATGGATATAAAAGAGCTGTGAAGTAACTGAAACATTGTGGGATGATCAAATGTAATGGACTTTGCTACTAAAAGCAATGCAATGATCCAGGACAATTCTGAGGGTCTTAGGAAAAAGAATGTTATCCATATCTAGAGAAAGAACTGTGGGAGCAGAAATCCAGAAGAAAACATATGATTTATTACTTGTTTATATGGATACGTGATTTGGGGATTTGGTTTTAAAAGATTGCTCCATTATGAATAATGTGGAGATAGGATTTGAGTGATAATATATGTATAACCCAGCGGAATTGCTCGTCAACTCTGGGAGCAGGGTGGGAAGAGAGGAGGGAGACGACAAGAATCATGTAACCATGGGGAAAAAATTTTAATAAAATAAAAATTTTTAAATTAAAAAATTTTAAGTACTGTGAAGACTGAAGCCCTATGTGGATATGATATTATTCCAGGGGCTTCGTGATCAAGGTAAGGGATGCAACGTACAATATCCCTAACATATGCACTGGTCATTGTTCTTTGTACACAAGGGCATCACCGGCAATGTCTTTTGACTCCAAGCATAAGTTGAATTTCAGTGAGGCAGAGCGGTACAGTGTCATTGGCTTCCACTCTCTCCTCCAGAGTCATCAAAGTCCAGTGGCAAGACAAAGTCAGGACAATTTGTGATGGCTCAGGATACAGAGGATAACCTTGGGCACACCAAGTCTAGAGTCAGAAGGACCAGGGTTCATATCTGTCCTCAGACACTTCCTAGATGAGTGACTTTGTGAGACATTGAAGTGTGTTTGCCTACCCTTTGTCCTTCTGTCTTAGTTATTAATAGTACAGAAATTAGGGTTTAAAAAAAAAGGGAAGGGTCAGAGATTTAAAGCTAGAAGGAATTTTAGAAGCCAAGAACTCCAACCCTTTCCTTTTATAGATGAGGAAACTAAGGCCCAATAAAGTTAAGAGACTTTCCCAAAATCTTATAGCTGGATATCAGAAGGATTTGAACTAAAATCTTCCTGACTTGACACCTAGTGCTCTATTTACCTTTCCACTTCCCTATTGTTTTTTATTGTATCTAATAACATAATAAAAGTCTCCTGAGTTCAAAATGGAAGTCATCTTTGACCCCCATCTCTTTTCTTCACTTGTATATACAATCAGCTGGCAAGACCTACTTATTGATTCTACCTCCACTGTATCTCTCATATGCATCCTCCTCTTTCCACTTACACTGTTAACATGCTATTTCATGTCTTTATCACCCTTAGACAATTGTAGTATCTACCTAATTTGTATTTTTGCTTCTAAATGCTTTCCAATTTATCCTTCACAAAGGTGAAATATTTTTTCCTAAAGCACAGGTCTGACCACGTCCCCTACTCAAAAACCTTTAGTGGTTCCCTATAGTCATCCACCATGATAAAATAGAAACTCTTTACCCTGGCTATTTCTATGTCATGATTCCTCCTCTGGAGATTTGTCCTCAACCCCTCCCATCAGAACTACCCGGACTCTGTGTCTGTGTCCCTAAAATCTGATAGATGAGCTTTTGTTTTTTCTCACATAAAACTTGGCCTTCACATCACTACCTGGCCATTTCAAACCATATCACCACACATTCCCACTTTTGTCTTCCTCAATCATACTCTTGCTCCCTGAAAAAGCAGTTTTGCTTGTGTGTGTTTGTATCCCCAGAGATTAGCACAGTGTCTGGCACTATATAAGTGTATATTAAATGCTTTATAATTCATTTATTGATCTACTCCATTTTTCTAGCTTTACTTTCTATCACTCCTTCCAGACAAACTCCACTATTAGCTGTTTCCCACTTTTGACATACACACTCTCATCTCCATGAATTCTCAAAGACCAACTACCCTCCTCATCCTCATGCCTGAAATCCCCTCTCTCCTTACTCCGATCTTTCATAATCTGATTTTCTTCAAGACTCAGCTCAGGTATGTTATACTCTACAGTTAAACAATTCCTACTCTGAATCAGTGGGCAGAATGTCAGACCTAGAGTCAGGCAGACTCATCTTCATGAGTTCAAATCTGACCTCATACACTCACTAATTGCATGAACTCTGGTCAAATCTCTTAACAATGTTGACCTCAGTTTCCACATCTGTAAAATGAGCTAAAGAAAGAAATGGAAAACCACTTCAATATCTTTGCTAAAAGAAACCTGTAGCATTCAGATTTTTAACCAATAAAAAATATAAGGCTGTTTCTCTGGTAATAACAGTGTACATTAATAAATGCATGCATGCATTTGCTAATAAAGAATGGCTCTTGGGGGGCAATGGGGTGGCTCAGTGGATTGAGAGCCAGGCCCAGAGATGGGAGGTCCTGGGTTCAAATTTGGCCTCAGACACTTCCTACCTGTGTGACTCTGGGCAAGTCACTTGACCCTCATTGCCTAGCCCTTACCACTCTTCTGCCTTAGAACCAATGCACAGTATTGATTCTAAGATGGAAGGTAAGGGTTAAAAAAAAAAAAAAAAAGAATGGCTAGCAAGTCCTGTGTCTTGCTTAAAAAGGGAAATGTATTCTCTTTCTGATTGGCCTAACAGCTTGACCTTGAGATGTTCCCTGCCAATGCCCATCAGCAGATATTTTGAGAGAGGAGGTGGACTTAGAGACCTCAATTTGTCCTTCAAGTCTCAGTCACAGAAGAGACAGGTCTTACATGGAAGGTGCCAGCACAACCTTTCCCCAGCCACATGAACGCAACATTCTGTAATTAGAGCTTGCTGACTTCCCTTACCTAAGGGAGTTCTTGTTTACAGATACATAAGGAGCAGGTCTGCACCCTCCCTGTCCAGTGAGATGCCTTGAAGCCTGAATGGGGCATGGATAGTACAAAGGAACAGAGATGGGGGTCTGGTTAGAGCTTTGTGTGAGAGGAACAGAGAAAAGGCCAATTTGGCTGGACTGTAGAATGAACCACCTTCTCCAAGAGGTCTCTTCTGTTACCCCTAGCTACTTATGCCCTACCCTTAAAATATTCGTTCATATTTACTTTCTATATGTTCTATTGGTGTTTATGTGTACATGTTCTCTCTTTCAATAAAATGCAGGACTTTGAGGGTAAGGCCTATAAATATATATATATATATATATATATATATATATATACACATACACACACACACACACACACACGTATTCCTCCCACCTGGCGTAGAGCCTAGCACATAGGAGAGATAGAGAGATATATTCAGAAAATGAAGATGATATAAAAATAAGCTACCAGTCAATAAATTATATTCAGGCTTCTTTTTCTACTACAAAATTAATAATGTGTTTGTTCTACTTAATAAATATTTGTTGATTGATTGATTACTTCTTCTCTATTATGGCTTAGTATATAGGTGTGAAATTTTCAAACATTATAATATAGTCTGCTGTCCTTGGTATTTGACCATTAATGATATACAACTAGGGAAAAAATGCCATGCCTCATTTGTAGTTTTCTTAATTCCTGAAGGTCATCTGGAATTAAAGGAAAGGCATGGGGTTGGGGTGGGGGGGGTAGAATCCTTCTCTTTTTTGAATATTGGTAATGATTTTGGAGGTCATATCTTCTTAAAAAGTGGTATTCAAGTAGGGGCTGCCATCTTCCAACATCAGCAGTATTACTGAATTATACATTTGGGTTGCTGGCTTCCCTTTTTCCTCTTCTGTAGATAAGACCATGAAGAGCTCCAAGTCCTTTTGCAAAGCTGGCTTAAACTAAGGGATTTACCTGACATTGTGAATACCAGTTCTTTGCCCTTTCTGCCAAAATAAATGTTTAAAATTAATTCTCTCCCAGGCCATAACAGAAACAGATTTCTGTTCTAACTTAGGAAGGAGTAGGTGTAAATGTTGAGTCAGAGAGGATGCAAGGAAGTTGCCAAGAAGAAGATGGCATTAAAGCAAAGATATCCACATTAGGAAATACTTTTAAAATTAACACTTTGCAGTTATTTGTATAGTTCTTTAAAGTTTATAAAATGCTTTCCTATACCATTTCATTTGATCATCACAACCCATATCCTTAATTTATTGATGGAGAAACTCGAGCTCAGAGAAATGTAAGTGACTTACCCAAGATGACATAGCAAGTAGAAACAAAGTTAGGATTTAACCTTTCTATGTCTCCTGTCTCTATGGCTTTGCCCATTCAGCTTTTCCCTCTCTGTCTTAGAAAATAAGATGGTTTTCTTCCTTTCCAAAGTCTACCCTTCTTTGGATGTCCTCAACCCTATATCCTCCCATCTTTTTTAGGACTTTGCTCCATTATTTCATCTCCCCTCTTCTCATTGTCAGATTCTCCCTTTCTACTAGCTCTTCCCCCTCACTCCTCCCCAATCCACCACTGCAATTATAAGCACCCTTGGGACTTCCTTGTCCTCCACCCAAAACAAAACAAAACCAAAACAACAACCTTTCCCTTTACATTGCTATATCTTAAGCTACCACTCAATCTTTTTCATTACCAAGTTTCTAGAAAGCTATCATTTTGAAAGAGGATTATTTCATTTGGCTATAGAGTGTACAACAATGAGTAATGAGGAGAGGGAAAAGTCATAAACAAGCATATTTTGGTTTAATAAAAGGAAAATATTCCTAATCATTTCTCTAAAAGTAGAGTGGACTGCCCGAAGAAAATGGGCTCTCCATCACAACAGGCTCCAAGCAAAGGCTAGATGACTCCCAATGACCATGGAACCAGTAATATGTTCTAAGAGGGATTCCTATTTAGATTAGGCTAGATGGTGTCTATTCAAATATCTATAATTACCGTCTTCTACCCCATCTAAAACCTTTATCTGTTGAAATCCTTCAAGGCCTATTCCAGGAGCCACTAACTTCAGGAAGCCTTCTCTGACATCACACCCAAGAAGAGGGTTTTGTATTTCACATGTAATTTATGGCCACAGCAAAAATTTTAATCTATTGACTATTTCATAACACTCCACTTGACCTCTCTTACATACATAAATATATCCTCACTTGGATTTACATAGATTCTTCAGTCCCTTTACACACACACACTACTGCAAACCCCTTGAAGGTAGAATCCATGTTATCTTTCATCTTTATACCCCAAAGATTTAGCTCAGTAAAGTGTTTTGCATATAGTATCCACCTTATAAATGCAAGTCTTCTAACTTCTTAAGGATTGATCTTTCTACTAAACCAAAGATGCATAGGCATTTGGGGTCTGACACAGAATAATTGAAAAAAACAACAATAGCATCTTGAAAAACTTATTGTGATGAATGCCAATTAATAAAATTTATTAAGCACTGAGTGATATACAAAGAAAACACTGTCCCTACCTTCATCAATCTTATGATTTATTCCTCTTTGTAGCACTGAAATGTTTGCTAAAATAAAAAACCCATTTGTTTTAGTTTAGATATCTTGTTCCAAACTTTTGTAAATATATTTCTCATAGTGATATTTGACTTTAAGATAGACATGAAGCTCATCTAGCTATAGATTTCATGATTTTTTCTGTGCTATTTCTGTCATAATGAAAAAATCCTTCTCTCTAAAGAAAGCAGAACTTGGAGTCAGGAAATTTTACTTTTAATGGGTAAACTACTTTCAGTGCTCTAGGCAACTTTTTAAGACTAAATTGTTGAAAAGGTGCCAACTTGTATTGATTGAGAATTCCCTTTATCAATTAAATCACAGGTCTAGTCTATGTCAATAATTTTTCAGTCCTATCCAACTTTTTGTAATTCCATTTGAGGTTTTCTTACCAAAGATGCTAGAATAGTTTGCCATTTCCTTCTCCAGCTTATTTTACAGAAGAGGAAACTGAGGCAGATAGGGTTAAGTGACTTGCCCAGAGCTAGGAAGTGTCTGAGGCCAGATTTGAACTCACAAAGTTGAGCCTTCCTTCGATTGCAGCACCTAGTTATATCTAACTTACTTTTATGATGCTTATGTAAGGTCTACGCTGGCTAAATCATAATGGTGACATACTCTTAAGTTGCTACTGTCTTAGTTAATCTGCTTACACTCCAAAGGAATTTTTTCCCATGGGCAAGAGATAGTCATATACTGTGAAATCTCCAAGGATTTTAGTCCTCCCAACCACTCCCATACTCTTTCCTATAGGATGTTTTTTTTTCCCTTGGGATTGTCCACCGTGGCAACACTTCAGTTAGTCAATGACCAAAAACAAAAAGTGGACTATTAAGAACAAAAAGAGTCAATTCTCACAAGGCACCAGGCAAATAACTGCTAGAGGCAAGAAATGTAGCCAATATCTAAAAGAAAAAATTTGTATTACTGTGACATAAGTGAGAACTCAGGCACAAACAAGAAACATGGTCAGAAGTCAGGCAAGAGAACTAGAAAAAGAGTATCAAAAATTCTGTTCGTGCCATTATCCTCATTTTTCTTTGGAGGAGGACGAATGGTACTAATCTCACTGATTTAGATTAATTTCAACTATGAACAATTCCATTCTACTTTTAGGTTTTCCCAAAAAGGAAACAACTGAATCTGTATAGACAGAAGATGTTGGCCTACGGATGAAACAAAAGTCTACTGTTCTGCTTTCATTCTCTTTTGCATTTCACATGTAACCGATGGCACAAAAATTGAAGTCTTCAGGGATCCTCTTTTGATTCCATCACTAAACCTTAAAGGTGCTGTTTACCTTCATTAGCCACAGCAAACATGAGTATTGATAAAGCGAATGAATAATCGGGACTCCTTTACCTCAGACAGTGCTTCCTAAGCAGTCCAGTGTAGCTTGCCTCAGCCCCCATCAAAAAAGAGATCTCCCCAATTGGCACTTGACATTTATCTCCACAGTGGCCTAGCTATCTAAGATTTCATGCAGGTTATCCATGCTTTCAACCTTTGGTCTCTCCATTCCCATTTTGTGTTTGTCCCTGTCCTGGTCAGTTTGCCCTGCTATAAGCTGGAATTCTCCCAGCATGGTATGATATCCTGCTTGTGTTTGGTTTCTGCTTATTCCTTTGAATTTGAAGTTTCCTGTGCCTTCCTGCTCTCCCCAGCTCCATGATTTCTCCTTGACATATTCTGCAGTTGCAAACTCTTTATAAGGGCTCATCCAAGCAAGGAACTCAGCTGCTAACAATTAATACCTTTCCTCTTGCTATGATTTGGCAAGACTCCATGACTGACGTTAAGGTATTGATCACTGCAGTCAGTAGCAGGCAGGTTGATGCAGGTCCCTGATGAAAATGCAGACAGATTTGGTTGACAGGAAAAGGTCAAAGAGCTGAGCCCAGAGCCAGAGAACTGAGTAAAGCAGAAGGCTGAGCTTCTGTCTTCAGATAACAACCAGAAGCAGTCTCTAGGAGTTTGCTGCACTATCATAGCAAATGTGTCCTCTTCTCTGAAAGGGCTCAATAATCCGTTAGTCAATAAACAACATAAAGTGCCTACTATGTGCCAGACACTGTGCTAAGTGCCAGGGACACAAAGAAAGACAAAAGACAGTTCCTTCTCTCAAGAAGGAGGAAGCCATATGCAAGCGGTTATATTCAAACAAGCTATATACAGGGTGACATGGTAATAATCAACCAAGGAATGGCGCTAGCAGAATGTAGGCTTAAGATCCACCAACTGGTAGATACTCCTCCTCTCCCAGTTTAATAGTCATACCCTGTGAATCTGTGTCAGAGAGTAGGGCAGCGTCCTTAGGAACAGACAGGTTACATGTCGAGGAATACAACAGAGGCCAATTCTTCCAAATCTCCAGAATCTTACAGGATCCTCGATTTTAGTCATGAAGGCACCTCCAATGTAATTTAGTTAAGGGCTTTCATTCTTAGACACAAAAGTCAAGAAAGGTTAGATAATTAAGTGATATGGTTGTTAGAGTTGGACTTAGAATCAGGAAGACAGTTCAAAACCTGCCTCTGATATTTACTTTATTTATTTGTTATCCTTAGGCAAGTCGCTCAATTTCACTCAGTCCCAGTTTCCTTATCTGTAAAATGGGGACAATAATACCTCACAGAGTTGTTTACAAAGATTAAATAAGATAGTAAAGGGAAACTGCTTCACAAAACTTTAAAGGTGTTATAAATATTATGTATTATTATTGTGGTTATCAAATGACTTAACCAGAGTTATTTAGGCAATAAGCACTAAAAGCAGGCCTGAAACTCAAGTCCTCAGGTCCTTTGACTCTATAGTCATTCTTCTGTATTATACTATAATTTTTCTTCCTTGGTGTCACCCTGTATGTGCCCCAAACCCTTGCCACATGTATGCATGTCAGCACACACACACACACACACACACACACACACACACACACACCAAACTTATGTCTCAATCCTACCAGCTGGGCATTAATCAAACCCCAAAAGTTTGAGATGTCAAACAACAAAAATGCCAAGAAAGTTTTTTACTTTTTCTACCCCTGACTATGAAAATACCTTTTAGGGTCTTGGCCAGCTCTCAAGTGCCAATTTTAAAAAGCATTCAAGAATGGAAAATGCTAAAAAAATAAATAAAATAAAAAGCTTAATAATTCCAGAAGTTTGAGAAATGTTTCTCTAGAGTCAAAGTTCTCGTGTATGGGAGTGATTCAGAATGGAACTCTCCAAGGAACTAAGTGTAGAAATGCCCAGGAAAGACGTCAAATCCTGGGCAAGCTCTTTTCCTTGCTCTGAGTCCAGTCTGTAAATCACCCCAAGAATGCAGGGCTGTAACTACCAGTGTGATTTTACTCCCCACCTGTTTCTGCTGACAGTGATGGCTTCTTTCCTCTCCCCTCCCTCAGTGCAGGGACTTGACCCCCTCAGAGTCCAGCAATAATGGTGACAAAGCCTTATATTTATTAAGTTTCATAAATGATTCCAGGGCAAGCTGTACTCATTAATAGTTCTTTAGTCTGCCGTCATTTCCTCAGCCACAGCTGGCTGCTGAACTTGGAAATCAGAATGTGCAAGTAACTTCCCATTCATTCAAGGCTTTATTCAAAATGAAGTTCACTGGATTGCTCCTTACTTCTCTAATCCTTTGCCATTGGGCTCTCTGTGGGTCTCCAGCTTCTACTTAGGAGCCAAAATGAATATATAAATTCATTCATTCTTCCATTCATTCATTCATTCAACAAACATACTTTGAATCACTAGTTTGTTCAAAGCACTGTCCTGGGTGCTGTGGAGGTTAAAGAAAAATATATGGTCCCTACCCTCAAGGTTTTTACATTCTAGAAGAGATAACTTGCCTAAGGAGAGAATTGGCTTAAAGGTATGAAAAAGGAATGAAAGATAAGTTATGGTTTTAAAAAAAAACAGAAGGTAGCTACAAAGTACACTGGAAGTTCTAAGGATGATTCATATCTAAGTAGGAAGATCAGAAGGAATGTCATTCATCCTTCATTTTCGAAGAGGACCAACGACATTACGGAGTGATATTTTGACTTTTGAGTGAACTGGATTTAAGTGAGACAGAATTGAACAAAGTCATCAGCCTCACTCTCTCTTCCAGAGTTGTTGAAGTCCAGGGGCAAGACAAAAGTCAGAATGACTAGTGATGGCCCCAAGGGATGATGTGGGTGGCCTTGGCATCTTCCATGTCTGACCAAACTCTACGTATTCCACAGTGCCTTTTTCATCTGCCTTCATAACTGTTGGAGCAAATTGTTCTCATCAACCCATTCCAACAGGAAAAATCTTCATGTGCTTGGGGTAACCATCACCCTAAATCACTGATGGGTTCGAGGCCTGTAGGTTACCCTCAGGCTGGTTTAACTAGTCTACCAAGAGGTTTAATGAGTGTTGTCACTTTGCATGCTATGCTTCTTGGAACCACAAATGAGAACTGGGTGACAAGTGGATACCAAAGGTGGACGAGCAGCCCTGAAAAGCACTCAGCACCTCTCAGACCAAAGGTGCCAATCTTCTCTGCCCCCCATACAAAAGGAGTAGCTCACATTTATATATTGGTTTAAGGTGATCTATCTATTGTATCTCATTTGAGACTCAGAACAAGCTTTGAAGTAAGTGCTTTCATTATCCTTGATTTACAAATGAAGAAACAGGCCTCCTAGCTAATGTCTGAAGCAGAATGAGGATCCAATATTTCCTAGGTCCAAGTACAATTCACTAACAAGTAGGCGATGCTGTCCCTCTAAGGAAAGGCTTAATGACAGATGGGCATTTGAGTTGGTAACTGAAGACCATGATAGGAGTTTGATGGGCAGAAAAAGGTCATTCTTGGCAAAGAGAAAGATGAAAAGGCACTAGACATGTCTAGGGAGTGGAAGATGAGTGTTTTAGTTCGGCTGAAGCATAGGATAAATAAGGGTTTGATTATCAGCTCTGATATTTGATTGTGTTTCTCTGCATAGATTCTACCTCCTTCCACCACAGTTTCTTCATCTGTGAAATAGCAACAATAATGCTTTTGCCACTGAAATCACAGGGTTGTCAGGAGGAAAGCATTTAAATTGCTATATATTGCTATAGAAATATGAGATTAGTTAAGTATAGATGACCTGAACTAAATAAGATCATGGGAATCATGGGATCACAGATTTGGAATGAAAAGGAACCCTAGAGGTCATCTAGTCTGGAGGTATCAAACATGGACAATACTCCTAAATACTACCAAACCAGATTAGAATGTAACTGGGAAATATTTAACAAAATAAATGAAAATACAATACAATAATGTGTATTTTTCTAAGTTAATATGTAGCCAAAATGAATCCTTAAGTAAGGTTTATGATTCCCTTCTATTTATTTTGACACTACTGATCTAATCCAACCCCCTTATTGAATAGATGTGTAGTGAGTTTCAAAGAGGTTAGAGTCTTGTTCAAGATTACACAGTTGCTAAGTATGTGAAGCAGAATTTGAACTCACTGCTTCCTAACTCTTAAATTCACCTCTCTATTCTCTACACACATTACCCAGCCTCCCAGTCAAGAGAATGTGAATTAGATTCCAGAGACACTGAAGACCCCCTAACCAGAGAGTCCTTATTTTAGATCCAATTACAGACTCATGCAAGACCCTCAATTAAATTGCAGCTGACAAACACATGGCCAAACAGCCCTGCTGATCTCTGCTCCTACTAAATGGGTTGTTAGCAGAGGATGGCAAAAACCCCTGGTTAAAGCATGAATTTTCTCATAGTGAGAGGGGCTGACAATTAAAACGGCTTTCTGTTCTCCATTATTCATGTTAATGGGAGCAATAGCACAATATATAATCCCTGGGTTTGAGGATTGTTGTGATACAGTTACTTTCCCTTTATTTAGTATGGCATAAAGGACAGAATGCTGGAGTTGCAGTTAAGAAAATCTTGTTTCAAATCCTCAGAACCTCTGATATTTACAAGCTCTGTGACCCTCAATAATCAATCAGAACCTCTTCTGAGATTCAAGCAATTCCCTACGAGTTATAGACTAAGTCATAGCCTGGGTATAGTCAATATTAGTGAAGGAAATTCTCTCATGGGAGTTCCCTGAACCACCCAAATCACACATCCTGGCTACACTGACTTATTTACCTTCCTTTTGATGCATATATCCATACAACACAGCTACTTATATTCATACAAAAGTAATTGTTCGACTTAGTGAAGGAGAAAAATAAACCAAATGAGCTATTCAACATGTAAATTTATAAAATAAAAAGTCATTTGACCAATTTTTTTTACCTCTTTTATTGTATCGTATTGTGTTACATAAAGAAAATGGAAAGTGTTGGTGGAAATAGTGACAAAAACAGTAAGAAGCAGCAATAACAGTAACCTTATGTCATAGAGTAACCTATGGGCCAAAGGTTGCCCAAGTCCATATGGCAAGAACATGAAAAGGCTAGAATATGACTGATTATTTTTTAAAAAAGAATAGTCCGGAGTTCACCTACCTTTTTTGAACTCACATACAGAGTTGATATTTTTCTTTTTTAGGAAACCATTTTCATTGAGTAAAAAAATAAGATTTCTTTATTTTTTTATCTCAATGCTTTGTAATTCAGTAAAATTGTACACTTACTAGATGTGTGACCCTGGGAAAGCCACTTAACCCTGTTTTCCTCAGTTTCCTCATCTATGAAATGAGCTGAAGAAGGAAATAACAACTCCAGTATATTGTCAAGAAAACCCACATAGGGTCACGAAGAGTCCAACAGGACTGAAAAGACTGAATGACAACAAAGTTGTACAGTTTTTAAGGCTAATCATCCTGCTTTTTTAATGTTTAAGCCAAATTTTTCCCTACAGTTTGTTAAATACCTATAATCTGAACTCTGAACAGTAGGTATGACTTCTAATGCACTAACTCAATCAACTCTATCAACCAGTCTTTGGTCTTCCATTCTCCTGCCTAAATTCCCTTTTCAACTATGTCTTCCTGGCATTCTTCAGCCAATCATTGTCCCTTGGCAGGCAACGTAGATATCTCTAGATGAAAGTACCAATTAATTCCTGATAATTAGTTCAAGTCAGGAATAAAATTAGTATAAAAGACTTTGACAATGTCTCCCAAGGATAGAAATGAAAATTTACTACCTAGGACATCCTGTTTTCAAATTTTTTTGTAGTGTATGAGCCTGTTCTATTCAATACTTGCCATCACCACCACCACCACCATCATCATCATCATCACTGTCATCCTCATCAATAACAGCTGGAGATAACTACGTACCACAATGGGCAGAACACTGGTCTTGGAATCAGGAAAACCTGAATTTGAATCTTTCCTCAAACATTTGCAAGATGTATTACATTCCTCTTAGCCTCGGTTTCCTCCTCTGTTAAATGAGGATAATAATAGCATCTACCACATGATATTGTTGTGAAGATCAAATGAGTTAGTATATATAGAGTGCTAGCTTTTAGTATTATACCTAAGGTATAATATAATATACCTTATATAATATTACTAAGGTACTGTTATTATAACTAGCATTTACAAAGTGCTTTAAAGTTTGCCAAGTGCTTAACATGAATTATCTTTGTCCCCACGACAACCATATAAGATAGGTGCTCTCATCAGACCCAATCGATAGGGGAGGAAACAGAGGCTGAGAAATATTAAATGCATTGCCCAGGGTCACAGCCTGCTAGAGACCAGGATGGATTTGAACTTAGGTATCTCCAAATCTGGTGCTCTATCTCCTACATCACCTAGATTGCTCCAGCACAGCCTGCTCCACCTTGTGATTGATAGGAGTTAGCTGTGATTAGAGCCATGGAGTCCACAGGCAGAAGTCTAATAATTAGGTACTTGGGAATGTACAAATGAGAAGAAGCAAACCTTTATGAATTATGCCTTGAGGAACAACTTACAAAACACTTCTGTGTTAATAATAGTGGGTTCAGGAAGGATGATAAATTTCCATATTACCACCTGAGGTGAAGAGAATGACTTTTTCCTCCTTCAAAGTTATTTCTGTCTTCAATTTCTCTTAAAAACATAATGGCAATTTAAAATGTAAAACCTAGTTAAAAGATGACTTTCAGGCCAATGTATTCTCCTGGGAGTGCTTTGGCATTAGACTTTATTAAATAACTTTGATTTCTTTTCCTTTCTCCTTAAGTGGATAATGATATTGCCAATAAATACAGAGTGCTATGTTTTCTGCCAAAAACTGTCTTTATGGTCTTGTCTGCCTCTTAATATTAATTTAAAAATATGGTAAAAATGAATGTAGGAGATTTAGTTCATTTAGATAGCAAAGATTTCTGTTTATAATAAAATTAAAATGTCAAGAGACATGAAATTCAATTCAACAAACTCCTAAGAGTTTCCAGCATTCCTGGCATTGTGCTAGGCATTGTGGAGGATACAAAGAAGTAAAAAATACATGTCTAAGTGACTAATGTCCTGAGAAGGCTATTGGATTGACTGGTATCTAATTAAGTGGTTTGTTCTCTTTCTCTGTCTCTTTCTTTCTGTCTGTCTCTCCTCTCTCTTCTCTTCCCCCCCCCCTCTCTCTCTCTCTCTCTCTCTCTCTTTCTCTTATCCAGATTATCCAGAAGAAGTTTAGGGGTAAAGAGGGACCTTTGAAAAGGGATTGTGTAGGGCAGCTGGGTAGCTCAGTGGATTGAGAGTCAGGCCTAGAGATGGGAGGTCCTAGGTTCAAAGCGGGCCTCAGACACTTCCCAGTTGTGTGACCCTGGGCAAGTCACTTGACCCCCATTGCCCACCGTTACTACTCTTCCACCTATGAGCCAATACACAAAAGTTAAGGGTTTAAAAAAAGAAAAAGAAAAGGGATTGTGTGTATATTATATGTATGTGTATGTGTGTGTATACACACACTTAGCAGCCATGGTCTAACCAGGGAGACAAATTAAAAAGAAAACATGATACTTTCCACATGCTTTCTTTTTAAGTTGTCTTCCTGGTTAGAATGTAAGCTCCATGGAGGTAGGAATGAAAGAGAGACAGATACAGAGAGAAACAGAGAAACAGAGACAGATAGACAGACAGACAGAGAGAAAGAGAGAGAGAGAGAGAGAGAGAGAGAGAGAGAGAGAGAGAGAGAGAGAGAGAGAGAAAATGAGTGTGATACTATATTTAGTGGGTAGCTAAGCCATTGCTAAGTTGATGCAAACATCCATCAATTCATACTGCAATACTTTTCTTAAATGTTTAATGACTTTATAGTGGTTTGATAGGAATATTTTACTCATATATACATATATATAAATACATATGCATATATATATATTGTCATTACTGCAAAAGTCATGACTGTCCCCTCTAGTTTCTCTTCATCTAATATGGTGTAAAATTTGACTTCCCTTTACTTTATTTGAGCACTTGTAAGTTATACACAGTCATGGTGATGCAGGATGCAAGGATCCTGTAGGAAGTTTAGAAATGCAGAGATATGGCAACCTCAAGGAAAGTCTCTCTCAGGTATACCTGAGGCACTGGGTTGGAGAGCTTCCAGCTCTACTAGCCTACAGAAGTGCACAGATCCTGGAGTAAACAAGGGAAACAGGAGGTCTGAATAGATCATTACCAGCAGTAATGTAGAAAAAAGTGATATGGGGCAAATGATTGTGGAGATCAGAACCTGTTGTTCTGAAACAGCAAAAGGGTATTTCAACATGCAGTACTTACCTGTTTATGAGTTAACTGGTTTAAATGACTATTGTAATAATCCCTGCTCCTGCAATAGGCAATTTTTATTAAGGAAATGAATTCTATCTTCTCTCTTTCTCTGTCCGTGTCTGTCTGTCTCTCTCTCCCCTCCTCCCTCCTTTCAGTCTTTGTCTCTCTTCCTCTTTTCTTCCCCTCTCTTTCTCTCTCTATTTCTCTCTCTCCCTCCAAATTTGTTTAATTGTTATTTATTTTTTCCCTCTAAAGCTGCTTTTGCTACCCAGTTTCTGTCAATATCACTACAATTCAGTCTTCTGTATTGGGAACTTTGGTGTCATTGTTGACTCTTTCTTCTTGCTCACCCCTTATAGCTAATAATTAGCTAACAGGCTTTTGATTCCACCTCTCCAACATCACTGGGATCCATCCCCTTCTCTTCCTTCCCCTTGCTACCACACTAGAAGCCTTCAATATAAACTGCCTAGGATATTTTAATAGCCTATTAATTCTATATTATCTTCCCCCCTTGAATCCTTTCTTCATATTTCTTCAACCTAAAGTTTCTTCAACATATGTTCAGTCAGAGCACTTCTCTACTCAAAAAATTTCTGTGGCTCACTATTGTCAATGGAATAAAGTCAAAACTTCTTTGCCTTCCATTCCTGTTCTTGCACAATCTGGCACCACCTTAAATTTCTAGACATCACATATTATATACACTCCATACTCCAGCCAAACAGAACAGTTCTCTGCTCTCCAGAAATGCTCTGTGTTTTCCTACAATCATAAAGATATTCCTCTATGTTTTCTTATGCCTAGAATATCTTCTCTGCTTCTTCTTTGACGGAATTCTTACCCATCTCTTAAATCCCAACTAAAATATCAAGAAGACTTCGTGAAGCTTCCCTGACAACCCCCCACCATTAGTAATGCTACTAATGTAGATACCCCCACCAGTATCTTTGCCAAGAAAACCCCAAAACAAATCACAAGGAGTTTGACACAATTGAAAATGACAAAAGAACAACATATATTTCTTACTCCCCTAACTGACTATAGTTCTAAGAAAGCAGGAATATTATCTTAGAAGTACCTAGGTAGCCCAGTGGATTGAGCACCAGGTCTGGAAATGGGAGATCTTGGGTTCAAATCTAGTCTCAGATAATTTCTAGCTGTGTGACCCTGGGCAAAACACTTAACTCCAATTTCCTAGTCCTTCCCACTCTTCTGCTTAGTTTTGATACTAAGACAAAAGGAATGATAGCTTATCTCAACTGTGTTTCACTCCTGCCATCCACCATAATGTACACTGTACCCAGAGCACACTGGAAGTGCTTAATAAACTTTTAACAAACTAAATTAACTTAGTAAGTTCCACACTGAAATGGTTAAGCACTGCATTCTACTGATCAGGCTATAGCCATGTGGGAAGGGTGATGTTTGAGGAGGTGATCATGGGACTGAAGAGCAAACTTAGTTTATATGGAGGCATTAGGAGAGTGATTAATTAGGAGGAATGAAGTCAAAGAGATTTCAAGATCAGTTTCAAGACCTCAGAAGTGGAAGTGTCCTATAATGACAATGATGGCATATGTAATATGATTGCACTAAATTCTCATAGAACTTCAGACCTGGAAGGGACCTTGGAGATCATCCACTCCAATCCCTTCATTTTTGTGACTCTATACCAGTGCTCAGCCAACTAGAGGCAATGTGAAGGAATATGAAGTCAGAGAATAAAATGAGTTGTCAGCATAGGCAATGAAGACATGGAGGAGGCTGTCAGGAATGGTGGAGCAGCTGGGACCCTCTAAGGATCTGCTTTGTATGTATTATGTGGGTTCTGATTCTTATGTGTTGTCTCTCTGGTTGGAATCTAAGTTCCATGAAGACAGGAACTGTTTTTATATCTCTAGCATTTAGCACTGTACCTGGCACATAATTAAGAATTGGTTGTTGTTGTCCTTCATATTCTCCAAGAGGGCCAAAATGGCATCACTGCATCAGGGTCAGTGTACAACGTGTCCAAATGTGGCTGATCAAATCAATACAAGCTCAGAAGTATCTACCACAGGTTGGTCCCAAATAGCCCATATGAACATTTGGAATGGAGACATCTCTAAGTTTGTGCATTTCACATTTCTTTTGAACTACTGTAATTCTTTTTTGTTCGTAAAGCACAGTGCCTTCTCTGATGCCCACATGCCAGGATGAACAGTCCTGTGCCAAGTGTCTCCCATGTCTCACAATTGATACGAAGATTCTTCAGAGGGACTTTTAGGGTGTCCTTATAGCACTTCTTCTGACCTCCATGTGAGCATTTGCTTTGGGTAAGTTTTCCATAAAATGATCTTTTAAACGAATATATTTTGCTTGGAATTCAAAAACAACATGACCTACCCATCAGAGCTGTGTTCTCTGAATAGAGTTTGAATGCTTTGCACTTCAGCTGGAGAAAGAACCTCAGTGTACAATACTAAATCCTCCCAAGTTATCTTCAGAATCTTCATTAGAAAATTCAAATGAAAGTGATTGAATTTTCAGGTATGACACTGGTAAATATTTGTTGGTTGGCTAATAATTGAAAAGAAAATGTAAGGTGAACACAGATCATAAAGAAAGATGGGAGTGAATCCTTGAGGAGTCAATGACAATCTTAATAATGAAACAGGATGAGTCTATTCCTGGATCTTCCACCAACCAACTATCTGATCTCTGATCTCAGACAAGTCACTTTACTCTTTTAAACTTCAGTTCTAATCTTTAAAATAAAAAGGTTAGACCAGAAAAATCTCCACAGATTTCCTGGTTAAGATGGTGGCTGAGTAAAAAGCAGCTGCTTAACCACTCCTAACCGAAACATATAGGACTCCTCAAGAAGACATAAAAACAAATCCAGAGGAACAAAGGGACTCCACAACAGGGTGCAGCATTGAAGGTATGTGGAATTGGGGCATTTCCATGCTATAAGAGGGTGAAATAGCTCTCACTAAAACGCAAATTGAGCAACCCCCTCCGCCACCCCACACCACCTACAATGCCAAAGCCAGCGCACAAGAGCTAGAGCAAGCTTGGGGCACCCATTAAGTCCTTGGAAGCTACCTGGGGTCACCAGGGCCTGTTCCTGAGAGCAGCAAGACTTAAGACCCCAAGAGGCTAAAGAACATGCGTGGACTTTGAACGCAGACCCTGAGCGCAGGCACAAGCGTAGGCTCTTGAGTCCACAGATCCTGAGCACAGGAGCGGACTTGGATCCTGAGCACAGGAGTGGACCTTGAGTGAGGACCCAGTGCAGAGGGGTGCACGACTGTGGAAACAGTGCCCTGAAACTATTAAAGGAGCCTCAGACAGAGGAACAAACAAGGGGGCCACCAGGAGGCTTGACCCTGAGAACAATGAGATCTCAGACTTCAGGAGCCTAGAGAGCACAAACAGACTCTGGGTGTTAGGAAAAACCGAAGAGGGCGCAGAGCTAACAATGGCAAGCCATTCTCAAGAACCCCAAAAGAGAAAAATCATCAAGAAGAAATCTGTAACACTCAAAAAACTTTTACACAGAGAAAGTCCAGACAGCAGAGCAAACAGCAGAGGAGAACAAACAAGTAATCACATCCAAACCTTCCCAAAATAATGAAAATTGGTCACAAGCTATTGAAGAGTTCAAATCTGAGATGATGAGAAAGATGGAAGAGATCTGGCAAGAAAATAACAGTTTAAAAGGCAGAATTTTGCAATTAGAAAGTGAGGCAAGTCAACTGAAGACCAGAAATGACCAGATTGAAAAGGAAAACCAAAAGATTGTAACTGAAAACCAGTCCCTAAAGGCTAGAATTGAGCAATTAGAAGCGAATGATCTCTCAAGACAGTAAGAACAAATAAAACAACATCAAAAGACTGATAAAATAGAAGGAAACATGAAATATCTCAATGAGAAATTGACAGATCAAGAAAACAGGGCTAGAAGAGACAATTTGAGAATCATTGGTCTTCCTGAAAATGCAGAAATTAATAGAAATTTGGACTCTATACTAAAGGAAATTATTCAGCAAAATTGCCCTGAAGTTCTACAACAAGAGGGCAATATAGACATTGAAAGGATCCATAGATCACCCTCTACACTAGACCCAGAAAAGACAACTCCCAAAATATAATAGCTGAACTCAAGAGCTTCCAAGTAAAAGAAAAAAATCTTATAAGAAAAGACAGAAAGAGACAATTCAAATATCAAGGAGCACCAATCAGGATCACACAGGATGTGGCAGCCTCTACGCTAAAAGACCTCAAGGCTTGGAATATGATATTCAGAAAGGCAAGAGAACTGAGCCTTCAACCACAGATCAACTACCCATCAAAACTGACTATATACTTCCAGGGAAAAGTATGGGCATTCATCAAAATTGAAGATTTCCAAGTATTTGCACAGAAAAGACCAGGACTAAATGGAAAGTTTGATATCCAACCACAAAAATCAAGAGAAACATGAAAAGGTAAATAAGAAACAGAGGGGAAAGAAAGAAAACTCATAATTTTTTAAAATTGCCTCTTTAGGGGCTTCAATAAGATCTAATTATCTGTATTCCTATGTGGA
>NC_058131.1:605345653-605398579 GCF_016433145.1 Gracilinanus agilis | reverse complement strand
AAATTGAACAAGCCATTAAAGAACTCCCTAAGAAAAAATCACCAGGGCCTGATGGATTCACAAGTGAATTCTATCAGATATTCAAAGATTAGTTAATCCCAATACTATACAAATTATTTGATATGATAAGCAAAGAAGGAGTCCTACCAAATTCCCTTTATGACACAAATATGGTACTGATTCCAAAGCCAGGGAGATCAAAAACAGAGAAAGAAAACTACAGACCAATCTCCCTAATGAACATAGACGCAAAAATCTTAAATAGAATATTAGCAAAGAGACTCCAGGAAGTGATCAAGAGGATCATCCACCATGATCAGGTGGGATTTATACCAGGAATGCAAGGATGGTTCAACATTAGGAAAACCATCCACATAATTGACCATATCAACAGTCTAACAAACAAAAATCACATGATCATCTCAATAGATGCTGGAAAAGCCTTTGACAAAATACAGTACCCATTCCTATTGAAAACCCTGGAAAGTATAGGAATAGAAGGACCTTTCTTAAAAATAATAAACAGTATATACCTAAAACCATCAACAAGCATCATATGCAATGGGAATAAATTAGAAGCCTTTCCAATAAGATCAGGCATGAAACAAGGATGCCCATTATCACCTCTATTATTTAACATTGTACTAGAAACACTAGCAGTAGCAATTAGAGAAGAAAAAGAAATTGAAGGTATCAAAATAGGCAATGAGGAGACTAAGCTATCACTCTTTGCAGATGATATGATGGTATACTTAAAAAATCCTAGAGAATCAACTAAGAAGCTTGTAGAAATAATCAACAACTTTAGCAAAGTTGCAGGATACGAAATAAATGCACATAAATCATCAGCATTTCTGTATATTTCCAACACATTGGAGCAGCAAGAGGTAGACAGAGAAACACCATTTAAAATTACCCTAGACAATATAAAATGCTTAGGAATCTATCTACCAAAACAAACATAGCAATTATATGAAAACAACTACAAAACACTTTCCAAACAAATAAAACTGGATTTAAATAATTGGAAAGCCATTGATTGCTCATGGATAGGACGAACTAACATAATAAAAATGACCATTCTACCCAAATTAATTTACCTATTTAGCGCCATACCTATCAAGCTACCAAAAAACTTCTTTACTGAATTAGGAAAAACTATAACAAATTTCATTTGGAATAACAAAAGGTCAAGAATATCAAGGGAAATAATGAAAAAAAATGTGAAGGAAGGGGGCCTAGCAGTACAAGATATTAAACTGTACTATAAAGCAGCAGTTATCCAAACAATATGGTACTGGCTAAGAGACAGAAGGGAGGATCAGTGGAATAGACTTGGGGTAAATGACATCAGCAAGACAGTGTATGATAAACCCAAAGAGCCCAACTTTTGGGACATGAATTGACTATTTGACAAAAACTGCTGGGAAATTTGGAAAATAATATGGGAGAGATTAGGTTTAGATCAACATCTCACACCCTACACCAAGATAAATTCGGGATGGGTGAATGACTTGAATATAAAGAGGAAAACTATAAATAAGTTAAATGAACACAGAATAGTATACTTGTCAGATCTCTGGGAAAGGAAAGATTTTAAAAGCATGAGTTAGAGAAAATTACAAAATGTAAATTAAATGGTTTTGATTATATTAAACTAAAAAGCTTTTGCACAAACAAAAACAATGTAGTCAAAATCAGAAGGGAAATAACAAATTGGGAAAAAAACCTTTATAACAAAAAACTCTGACGGGGTCTAATTACTCAAATATACAAGGAGTTAAAGCAATTGTATAAAAAAATCAAGCCATTCCCCAATTGATAAATTGATGAATAGGCAATTTTCAGGTAATGAAATCAAAAGTATCAATAAGCACATGAGAAAGTGTTCTAAATCTCTAATAATTAGAGAAATGCAAATCAAAACAACTCTGAGGTATCACCTCACACCTAGCAGATTGGCTAAAATGAAAGAAGGGGAGAGTAATGAATGCTGGAGGGGATGTGGCAAAATTGGGACATTAATGCATTGTTGGTGAAGTTGTGAACTGATCTAACCATTCTAGCTGGCAATTTGGAACTATGCTCAAAGGGCTATAAAAAAATGCCTGCCCTTTGATCCAGCCATATCATTGTTGGCTTTGTACCCCCAAAGAGATCATAAATAAACAGACTTGTACGAAAATATTTATAGCTGCTCTTTTCGTGGTGGCAAAAAAATGGAAAAGGAGGGTATGTCCTTCAATTGGGGAATGGCTGAACAAATTGTGGTATATGCTGGTGATGGAATACTATTGTGCTCAAAGGAATAATAAACTGGAGGAGTTCCAGGTGAACTGGAAAGACCTCCAGGAACTGATGCAGAGCGAAAGGAGCAGAGCCAGAAAAACACTGTACACAGAGACTGATATACTATGATAAAATCAAATGCAATGGACTTCTGTACTGGCAGCAATGCAATGACACAGGTCAGCTCTGAGGGATTTATGGTAAAGAACGCTACCCACATTCAGAGGAAGGACTGCAGGAGAAGAAACATATAAGAAAAACAACTGCTTGAACGCATGTGTCGGGGTGGACATGATTGGGGATGTAAACTCAAAACTACCACACCAATGCAACTATACAACGATTTGGAAATAGGTCTTGATCAATGACACATGTTAAAACCATTGGAAATGTGCATCAGCCATGGGTGGGGGGATTGCAGGGGGTGAGGGAGAAAGTAGGAGCATGAATCATGTAACCATGTTAAAAATGAATATTAATAAATGTTTTTAAAAAAATTTAAAAAAAAAGGTTGGACCAGATAATATCTAAAGTCCCTTTTAACTCTCTGCTTCTAAGCTTCTAAGTAGATGGTATGAATTTTCAGTTTAAAATAATAGATATCTTATGTGTTTTGCTTTGATAGAACAAAGAATATTTAATGAGGGAAGCAAGGAACAGGAACACTGATAATATTGGGAAATAATTCAGTCATAAAAATAAAGGCAATGCTCTAGGAAGAATGCTAGAGAAAGCAAAAAGCAGCCAGACGACTCCCCTACTTCTCTTACTCAGAAAGTAGGAAAATCAGTTTTCATACACATTCTCATTTGATCCCCAATTAGAATAAGCAGCACAGGTATTGTTCCCCACCATTTTATAGAATAAGAAAGAGAAAATTGAGACCATAGAAGTTGAATGGCTTGGCCAAGGTCACACAGCTAGTAACGGTGAGAGATAGGAAATAGACAGATTTTAGGCAGTGTGGTTAAGCCTTCCCAGAATTATGTTTTTAAACATAATGTAAAAAACATAGGATTGCAAAGGAAATCAATTATATTGAACTATAGTTATAAAGTGGTTTTTCAGTTCACAGACCCCAAATTAAGATCCTTATTTCAAACAGTTGAACTAGGGCCAAAGAATAGAAATTATAGCGAGGCAGATTTTGGTTTAATAGACGATAAAACCTTTCTAATAATCCACAATGTTCAGCAATAGAATTGGTGGTCTTTTTAATCAGTAAAGCTCTCCATCACAAATCGAGTTCAGAGACTGGATGACCACATATAAAGGCATCAGATATTAGTTTGAACTAAAAAGCTTCTGAAATTCCTTTCTATTCTAAGGTTCTGGGTTTCTACCTCAACTTTTTCATCAAACATATTTTCTCTATTCACATAGAGCCTTAGTTTAGACCCTCAACACTTTATCCTTTCTCAGTTAGACTAATAATAATAATAGCTAACATTTATATAGCTCTTCCTATGTGCCAGGACTATACTAAATATGATATCATTTGATCCTCACAACAACTCTGGAATCTTATTATTATCCCCTTGTTTTATATTGAAAAAACTTAGACAGAGATTAAATGACTTGCAGGGTCACCAATCTAATGAGGCCAGATTTGAACTTATGTCTTCCTGACTTCAGATCTAGCCCTCTATCCATTGAGCCTGGAGTCAGAAAGACCAGAGTCCAAATTGGACCTGAGACATTTGCTAGCCATGTGACTTTAGGCTAGTCATTCAACCCCTGACACTATAGAAGGAAATGTCAAACCACTCCAGGATATTTACCAAGAAATCCCCATGGACAGTTGGTCCACAGAGTCACAAAGAGTCGGCACAACTAAAGAACAGCAACAATTTGTCTCCATGCCTTGTCTCTCCTCTCCTCCATTCAGCTACCAAGTGATTTTCCTAAATTTATCCCATCACCCCCCTCATTATTATCTCCCTATTACCTCCAGGGTCTGTTTGGAATTTGAAGCTCTTCACAATCCCTTTTCAATCTTCCTTTCCAGCTTTATCATTACACTATGCATTCTGGACAAACTTAACCTTCTTATTGGTCCTCCTGGACACCACGCCATCATGGATCTCCCTGTCTTTGAACAGATTGTCCTCCAGGCTTTGAATATGCTTCCTAATCACTTCTGCCTCTTGGAATCAACAGTTTCCTTCAAAGTTCAACTCACATGCCTTTCCTGCTGCCCCTAACTGCTAGTACTTTGCCTCTTTCCCATTACCTGCTCCATATTTAATAGTCAACAATGTGCACATTTTGCATCTCTCCCAGAGTAGCAAGTGGGCAGACCCTAACATCTTTAGAAACTTAAGCCTAGATTGCATGGTGGAAGCTATCCAATTCTTGTTGCCAATATCCCATTTCCCATTCCCCTGGATTCCAGCCACTTTTTGCTGGCTGCCTTTCCTTCCACTTGCCAAGGTTATATTTTTACAACTCGGGCTTCGTGGGGGAGTCCTGTAAGGCTTTCACCTGCATGAGAGGCTTTACATGTCCTCTGTCTATATTCCACCTGAATCAATCTGAGCACATGAAAAAAGTGCCACCATCTACCCCAAATGCTACTGTGACTGTACTTGGGCCCCATCAAAAAGAGAAACTAGAATCATGTTTTTGTACCCTCACAATAATCGGAAGATTCAAAAACAAGCAGTTTCATTTCAATTTAAATAATGGGGAAAATTACATGCAAAATAGCTTTAAAAGTCATGATCAGACTGGAAGTGGTCGGGGCAGTTGAGTGGAGCAGTGGATAGAGCACTGAACCTGAGATCAGGAAGACCTGAGTTCAAATCCAGTCTTAAATACTTCCTAGCTATATGTGACCCTGAGAAAGTCACTTAAGCTTTGTTTGCCTCAATTTCCAAATCTATGAAATAGGGATATAATAACATCTACCTTCCAGGGCTATTGGAAGGATAAAATGAGATAATAAATGTAAAAGATTTTGCAAAGCTTAAAATACTTCCTTAGGGAGCCTGTTGGCCACCACTCCTGGGAGCTCACTATATTGGTGCCAGATTTAGTAGGGATACACAGTCCCCTCAGCTTAGAATTCAGGAGCTCAGGCAGTCCATCAGCCTCAGCATCCCTGATGACAGGGATTACAGGTATGTACAATGGCACCAGGCCATACGTCAACAGCCTAGGTCAGCAACAACAGCTGGTCAAAGCTCCCACAATGATCACCATGGGAACAAGCTTGGGAGAGGCAGTGGCACTTCCATCCTCAAAAAAAAAGGGAGACTCCGTTTCAAAAACAGAAAATATCTTAGTGTGATGTAAATGCTAGTTAGCTTGTTAACTAGAGCAGTAGTAGCAGCAGTAGTAATTAGTAGTAGTAGTAGTAGTAGTAGTAGTAGTAGTAGTAGTAGTAGTAGTAGTAGTAGTAGTAGTAGTAGTAGTAGTAGTAGTAGTAGTGGCAGTAGCAGTAGCAGTGGCAGCAGTAGCAGCAGTAGTGGTAGCAGTAGCAGTGCTTAGACAAATGTTTCTTTCAATAGACAATGCCCAAAATTGTCCAGGGGAAGAACACTCCTGTTCTGCTTTTTAGCCCTGAAATAATTTAGGCACTCTGAATCCTTTATGTGGAACGCTACAGAGTTTTGCAATCTAAGGAAAACTATTTAAAGTCCAAACAAATAGGCAGGAGCTGAACTTTTACCCAACTATTTTACTTGGCAAGAAAGGGGGTTGGATTAATTCAGAGGAAAAAGATAAATGAGAGGTCTGAATAACACCTGAACAGACATGTATCATCATCCTAAACTCAAAAATAAATTTTAGGGGAAAGATTTCAAATTTTTGACTTTTTAGACATTTTTGACTTTTAGATTGCTCTCATCCATTTGACTATGGCTCTTCCATTAGAGGGTGAATTTCCTGAGAGCATGGACTGTTTCTGACTTGTATTAACTTGACAAAATTATAAGGTCTAGACCTTTGCTAGAAGGAGACACCACCAATGGAGCTAAACATAACCTAACTTTTGCTGAAAATACCCAGAGAACTCCTCTGACTGGTCTATAAGACTAAAGTCACCTCCTGATGACTAAATAACTGAGACCTAGGAAGACATTCTTTTTACAGGAACCTCCCTATGGTCTATTTGTAGCTAGTTATTTATTACCTTTACCCTCTTTCCTTTTTTTTTAAAGTATATTTACATTTTCCTTTCCATATCACAGGGTGTATTTCAACAAATGTGGACTTCTAAACAAGAGAACAAAGAAGGAGACAAACAATGTGTAGAAAAGGAATGACCTTGAAACCAGTTTTGGGAAAAAAACAAAGCTTTGTCCTTTCCTGGATGCCCTTATGTTTCATAGCTTTACGATACTTAAAAGGGGTGGGGGGGATTTTATAGAATATTTATATATTTTTGCATAATTTAATGCTTAAATTATAAACAGTTTAACTGACCATACAACTTAAAATGAAAGTTTGCCTCCCTTACAAAGCAATAACATATCAGCATTTAAATATCTATTCTCTCTAAATATTTTCCTTTAGGTAGATTGATTTCCAACCTTCTAATTAGTATAGTGATTTAGAATTTATTTTTACTGACTAGTAAAATTTGCATTTATCTCATACTTGCAAAACTAAGCCATAAAAACTAAATTCTACTGTAAGAAATGCCTTTGGGTTTGTTGTTTTTTTTTTTTTGCTATTATTTTAACATTAACAAAATGGCTATGACTTTAGCATCAAAACTCCTTCAATTCCTCCAACAATCCTGTCATCCCAGCTAGAGATCAGATATTCTATTGGCCTTACATTTGTACTTATTTTTAAAAGTTCTTAGAAATTAGATGAAATTTTTTATTTAATTAACAAAATCAAAAAACAAAACCATTTGGCCAGAATGAGGTGTGATATTCAAACTAATTGAAGTAAAAACAAATGATAAGAAGATGGCGGCAAAGTAAGGAGCAGCTGCTTGATCTCTCCTAACCAAAGCATACAGGACTCCTCAAGGGGACATAAAAACGAATCCAGACGAACAAAAGGGACCCCACAACAGGGCGCAGCATTGAAGGTACGTGGAATCGGGGCATTTCCACACTATAAAGGGGCGAAACAGCTCTCACTAAAACGCGAGAGGAAGAAGCCCCTCCCCCAGCCCCCACACCACGTACAACGCCAAGGCCATTGCACAAGAGTTAAAGCAGGTTTGGGGCACCCATTAAGTCATTGGCAGCTCCAGGGCTTGTTCCTGAGAGCAGCAAGACTTAGGACCCCAAGAGGCTAAAGAACGCACACGGACTTTCCTGAGTGCCTGTGCAGGTGAAGGCATTGCCCTAGACGCGGTCAAGGATCTCAAGCACAGGCTTGGACCTCAAGAGGGGATCCTGTGCAGATGGGAGCACGGCTGTGGAAGCAGCGCCCTGAGACTGCTGAAGGAGCCTTGGGCAGAGGGGCAGACCAGGGACAACCAGGAGGCTCGACCCCCAAAAACAACGAGACCTGAGACCTCGGGAGCCTAGAGAGCACAGACAGACCCTGAGTGGGAGGATAAAGCTGAGAAGGCCCTGGACTAACAATGGTAAGCCAAAATCGGGAACCCCAGAAGAGAAAGATGATCAAGAAGAACTCTGTAACACTCAACAACTTTTACATAGAGAAAATCCAGACAACAGAGGAGAACAAACAAGTACTCATATCCAAACCTTCCCAAAATAATGAAAACTGGTCACAAGCTATTGAAGAGTTCAAATCTGAGATGATGAGAAAGATGGAAGAGATCTGGCAAGAAAATAACCGTTTAAAAGGCAGAATTTCACAATTGGAAAGTGAAGCTCAGAAATCAAATGAACTGATAAGCAAATTGAACACCAGAAATGACCAGATTGAAAAGGAAAACCAGTCCCTAAAGGCTAGAATTGAGCAATTAGAAGCGAATGATCTCTCAAGACAACAAGAACAAATAAAACAAAGTCAAAAGACTGATAAAATAGAAGGAAACATGAAATATCTCAATGAGAAAGTGACAGACCAAGAAAACAGGGCTAGAAGAGACAATTTGAGAATCATTGGTCTACCTGAAAAACCAGAAATTAATAGAAACTTGGACTCCATACTAAAAGAAATTATTCAGCAAAATTACCCTGAAGTTCTACAACAAGAGGGAAATATAGACATTGAAAGGATCCATAGATCATCCTCTACACTAGACCCAGAAAAGACAACACCCAGAAATATAATAGCCAAATTCAAGAGCTTCCAAGTAAAAGAAAAAATCTTACAAGAAGCCAGAAAGAGACAATTCAAATATCAAGGAGCACCAATCAGCATCATACAGGATCTGGCAGCCTCCACGCTAAAAGACCACAAGGCTTGGCATATGATATTCAGAAAGGTAAGAGAGCTGGGCCTTCAACCACAGATCAACTACCCATCAAAATTGACTATATACTTTCAGGGGAAAGTATGGGCATTCAACAAAATTGAAGATTTCCAAGTATTTGCACAGAAAAGACCAGGGCTAAATGGAAAGTTTGATATCCAACCATAAAAATCAAGAGAAACATGAAAAGGTAAATAAGAAACAGAGGGGAAAGAAAGAAAACTCATAATTTTTTAAATTTGCCTCTTTAAGGGCTTCAATAAGATCTAATTATCTGTATTCCTATGTGGAGAAATGCTTTGTATAATTCTCTGTAGTGAACTCTATTCATTATTATAGTATTCACTATTATAGCAATCAGAAGAATAATTCATAGGGAGAGGACGGAATACTAAATGGTCTAAGACGATATGGGGTGGTGGGAAAGAGGGGGGTGAATAGTAGGGGACACCAAGAGAAACTTCAGTGAATAAGAAAAATAGGATATTCTATTACACACAAAGAGGGCATGGGAAGGGGAGGGGACAAATACTATTATAAGAAGGAGAGGAAGAGAGCATTAAGAGGTGCTGAGCTAACTGCTAGAAACTCCTTCCAAAAATGCAGATCAGCTACACTGTGCTACAATCGAACATAATGGACTTCTCTACTAGCAGCAATGTAAGGATCTAGAGCAAGGCTGAGGGACTTATGAGAAAGAAAACTAGCCACATTCAGAGGAAGAACTGTGGGAGGAGAAACACAGAAGAAAAACAATTGCTTGAACACATGGGCTGATGGGGATATTACTGGGGATGAAGACGCTAAATGATAACTTTAGTCCAACTATCAATAATATGGAAGTAGGTCTTAATCAATGAGACATGTGAAACCCAGTGGAATTGGGCATTGGCTATGGGGTTATGGGGGTTTGGGGGAGAGGGAAAGAACATGACATATGTAATTATGCAAAAATATTCAAAATTAAAATTCAAAAATAAAAATAAAAAAAACAAATGATAATTTTTTAATAAACTACTCATCATGAGTTACGTTTTCATATTTACTGGCTTTTAATTACATATTCATTGAGGAGTTGAGATGGGGGGAAGAGTTTAATTTTACTAAAGTAGAAGAGAAGTTGGAAAGAAATCCTATCAAATCAAGAGTTCATTGTATCCTTGGCTAGATTCAAACTGGGCTCTGGTGGACACTTTGAGGTTGGGGAGGAAGAAGCATTTCTCTTCTTTATTTTTTTCTTTTGGACTTTCCCACATGTTTTAATACTCAGTGTGAGAAGCTGCTCCACATAAGACATCTTATTTGCCACTTCTTATTTCTGATTGCATCCTTTGCTAGTACTAAACTAAGTACTAAAATGGCTGTTGGCTTATACTTACGTCAGATAAAATATCCAAAAATGTCTTTTCTCCAAGCGCCTGGTCTTGCTTTTCTTGACTTGTCTAAAGAAGTCTCAGAACATCATCTCTTTCCTGACTAACTTTACCTAATACATCTCTAGGCTCTAATCTCTTTTCTAATCATTCCAGCTTTGACATTAGCTTCTTTGTTGTTTGACCTCCTGTCCTAAAGTGGGAAGTATATTTCTTTCTTTTAATAGGATAAACCAAGGTTTATATAAACCCGCATTACTCTTGTAATTTAACTATTCACAGTTTCATGCAGTACCTGTTTTGACTATTACTTCTTCCCCCCCCCCAAGTCTATGAATCATCAAAAAATTCTTCTACTCTTTTCTTTGAAAAAGGAGCATAAATTAATCTATTTTAGTGAAGGGGTATGATGTTTCGTGTATCTTTAATTAGCAGAAATTAGAGACTTCAGCAATCCCACTCTCTTCATCACTGTCTGTTTTTTCTTTCCAAAGCTTTCTTTCTTTTGAACTTTCAGATCTGAGTACAGCAATGTGGAAGACAGATTTCTCTTCCTCCACCCACCCCACCCACAAGCAGAAAATGACAATGTGAGTAATCTATACTTGTCCAGCTGAGCCTAAAATGGGAGTTCATGAACTTTGAGTTCCTAAACTGTCTCTTCTGCCTTTCTGTTTCCTTCAGAGCCAAGGTCAGACCCTAGTGATCCTGAGAATATCTATTTCCAGTCTTGGGATTACCTCCTTGCAGATTAATCCCTGAGTTCAAGAGTCCTTGAGTTTGAGAGCCACGTGACAGCCTCCCAGAATGAGATTTCCTCACCAGCATACTTCTTGGAGCAAAAACAAGAAGACTCTCAATAGTTAACTCTTTATACTTACCATATTACAAGGGACAAAGAGACCTGAATTTTGCCAGTCTTCCATGATATTTCTGTTCATTGTTCAAATGATGTAGGCCCAAGGTAAAGGGGAAATATTTGTTCATTATTAAGTGGCTCTACCTTCCTGGGGAGCTTAATGAGGATAATGGACTATTTTTAACATTTTATGTTTCCTGTGTTTATTCATGCACCTGCAAGTAATTTGACTCTTGTGCCTTTTCTGAGTAAAAGAAATAAAAAGCTATTCCAAATCCAATACTCATATTGGACTTTGAGGACCTCTGCAGGAGAAGAGCCTGTCACCATATATCCAAAACCTTAGGCACAAGCTATTCTTAAGCTTTTTTCTAGAGATATCCCTAGATTTTTATTCTGAAATGGGAACAAACTCAACAAGAAATAGAACTTAATCCCTTGACAATAAGGCTCTCTAAGATCAAACCTAGTCCATGTGAGCCCAGAGAATTTATAAATGATAGTTGACAACAGACCACACAGAATGTAAGTTCTCACTATGGTTATTCTTTTTTTTTACTAAAAAGCATCTGATTCAGTAGAGCAAACATTGCCTTCAAGGCTCTCCTTCAACAGTTCCTCTACATGTGTTAAAAATCATACAAGATTCAAAACAGGGAGAGTACAGATAACTTTTTTCAATGACCTTGTGGTTATTACTGTCAAACAAAGAGCAACTTTTTTTTAACACTGACTTTCTTTCAGTGATATTATGTGACTATAAGTAATAAAATACCACAAACTGAAGAATTAAAGTTGTTACTCATGAATATGCTGCAATCTATCATCATCAAAGAAATTCACAGGAGAAAGAGTATAAAGACAAAAGATTTCTATAGCTTCAATTACAGAGTTTCTTAAAGAAACAAAGAACAACTTAAACTAATAGAAGAATTCAGTTCTCATGGCAGAACAAAAAACCAACAACGTTGCTAAAGTTAATTTACATTTTTAATGGCATACCCAATCTAATTACCAAGGGGATACTTTACAGAACTTGATCAAATAAGGACAAAATTAATTTGGAAAAAACAAAAGATCTAGAATATCAAGGGACATGATGAAAAGAGGTAAGGATAAAAGGGAAAGAGAACTTCCAGACCTCAAACTATATTAGAAAATAGTAGCAATCAAAACCATATGGTATTGGTTAAAAAACAGAGACAGATCAATGAAACTGACCAGACAAGGGAGAATCACAAACAATAGAACTCAATGACCCAGAGTTGACAAAGTAAAAAATATAAATTACCTAGGAAAGAACTACGCATTTTCTAAAACCTCCTGGGAAAACCGGAAAGTAGTTTGGCAGAAACTAGGATATACCATATTCCACAACACATTCCAAATGGATACAGTATCTTAACTTTGATGATCAGAGTACAAAAATATTAGAAAAGATGCAGATCATATATGCCTCTCCACTGTGGTGGATAGGAAATGTACTCTTAACCAAACATGAGATAGAAGTAATTACAAAAAAAGAAATAGATTAATTACTTAAAACTTAAAAGCTACACAGATAAAATTAACAAATCAAACTAGCTCTAAAGTTTGAAACTTCACACCCTGTAAACTGGTAAACTAACCAAAAGGTCAATAGTCAATATTGAAGGACTGTAGGAAGATAGGCATACTAATAAGTTGTTGGTGGAGCTGTAAACTATTGAAAAACCAGGTTGAAAAGCAATTTGGAAGTATGCAAATAAAGTGGTTTAAATATCCATTGCCTTTGATCTAGAAAACCCATTACTGGGCTTATACCCAAAGGAAGCCATTAATAAGAGAATGTCCTCACATTCAACAAAATATTTTTAGCAATACTTTTTTGGGATAGCAAAGAAAAAGGAAACAAAGTAGATGCCCAAATCGGGGAAAAGCTAAATAAATTACTGTACATGAATATAATGGAATATTGCTGTGATGTAATAAAGGATGAATTATGTGATAAAGAGAAACAAGTAAATACCTACATGAAGGATGAAGTAATCAGTCAAGATATGTACAATGACTACAACAATGTAAATGAAGAGAACAACCACACACACAAAAAGTAAATGTAGCAAAAAAAGAAAGATCAAGTGTCTCAAAGGAAGAACATCCCCAACCTACTCCTATGTGGAAGTGAGACAACTACAAGTGTTGCACCGACTTGTTCAATGTACTTATTGGTTGGGCTAATTTTTTCCTCTTCTTTTTTCTTTTATTTTGCCTAAAAAGTATGATTTGTTATATAGAATGGCTTTCTGGGAGGGGACAGGGAAGAAAAATCGGAAATTTTATAGAGAGGAAGAACTCCAGAGAATCAACCAAAAAACACATCAAAGGAATTAACAACTTTAGCAAAGTGGTAGGTTATAAAATAGACACATATAACCATCAGCATTTCTCTATATTACCAATAAAAACCAAAAGCAAGAAATAGAAAAAGCAATCCCATTTAAAATAATATAGACAATATGAAATATATCTGGGAGTCTACCTGATAAGACAAACCCAGGAGCTACATGATCAGAACTACAAAACACTTTTCACACAAAGTCAAACCTAAATTTAAAAAAAAAAACACTAATTACTCACTAATATACCCAAGCCAACATAACAAAAATGAAAAGTCTACCTAAATTAATTTACCTATTCAGTGCCATTCCAATCAAACTACTCAAAAATTATTTCATAGAGCTATAAAACAATAATAAAATTTACCTGGAAGGACAAAAGGTCAAGAATCAAGGGCTTTAATTGGAAAGTAATGAAAAAAATATGAAGGAATGTTGCTTAAGATTTACTGGATCTCAAACAATATTATAAAGCAACAACCATCAAAACAATATAGTACTAGCTAAGAAACAGAGTAGTGGATCAATGGAATAGATGAGGCACTCATCATACAGTAGTAAATTGACCATAGCGACCTAGTGTTTGACAAAAACAAAGATCCAGACTTTTGTAAAAAGAACTCACTATTCAACAAAAACTGCTAGGAAAACTGGAAAACAGTG
The DNA here is from genome assembly GCF_016433145.1 of Gracilinanus agilis. NCBI lineage: Eukaryota > Metazoa > Chordata > Mammalia > Didelphimorphia > Didelphidae > Gracilinanus > Gracilinanus agilis. The sequence goes on along the minus strand of NC_058131.1, from coordinate 605,384,659 downwards.
TAGCAGAAACTAGGCACAGACTAACACCAAGGTAAAGTCAAAATAGATACATGATTTAGAAATAAAGGGTGATGCCATAAACAAATTAGGGAGGCACAAAATGGTTTATCTGTCACACCTATGAAAAAGGGAAGGATTTATGACCAAACAAGACATAGAGAACACTCAATATAGAGAAGAGATCATTTTTACTACATTCAATTAAAAAGATTTTACACAAACAAAACCAATACAGGGATCTCTCACCTATCATGGGGATTATGTTCCAGAGACCCCTACCATAGGTGAAAATCCCTAAAGTAGCAGTGTTATATATTTTTTATATATATATATAAAGGCTTTATAAACCCTTTCCACTCTCCTATAAACCTTTTCCACACTCTTATTCATCTTTCCCACACTCTTCTAAACACTGAGCCAATCAGCACCCTGAGGATACAGAACACAATGCTGTGGTTGGTCCCACGGTATAGTGAAAACTCCATGATACAGAATTAGATTTTTTTTAACTCGCTATACAGTAAAGCAGGATAAAGGAAAGACCATAGAGCAAGGGACGACTATACAACCAAGATTAGAAGGCAAACAACAAACTGGGAAATGTCTCTGACAAAGGCTTCATTTTCAAATATATATAAAACGGAGTCAAATTTATAAGAATACAAAGCTTTCCTCAAATTGACAAGTGGTCAAAGAATATGAACAGGCAATTCTATGATAAAGAAATTAAAACTATCTGTATTCATATAAAAAATTCCAAACCACTATTAATTAGAGAAACACAAATGAAAACAACTAGGTGGTACAACTGCATACCTATCAAACTGGCTAATGCCAAAAAAAAAAAAAAGGGTGGGGGGAATAATGATACATACTGGAAGGGATGTGGGAAAATTGAGACACTAAAACACTTGGTAGAGCTGTGAGCTAATATGGCCATTCTGAAGAGCAATTTGAAATCATACCCAAAGGGCCACAAAACTATGCACACCCTTTGACTTTGCAGACCCTGTGACTACTAGAACTGTATCACAAATAGATCAAAGATGGGGGAAAAGAACCTACTCATACAAAAATATGTATAGTAACTCTTTGTGTGGCGGCACATAACTGGAAACTGAAGGGATGTCCATCAATTGGGGAATAGCTAAACAAGTTGTGGCATAAGACCATAATAGAAAACTATTGTGCCATAAGAAATGGTGAACAAGATGATCACACACACAAAAAAAAAACTGGAAAGACATATGAAGTGCAAAGTGAAGTGAGTAGAATCAGGATAATATTGTACAAAGTAGAAACTATAGTGTACAAAGATCAACCAGGCAAGGATCATATGAGGGACTCATGATGGAAAAGGATTATCCATTGCCATAGAAGGAAAAGATGAAGTTCAAATGCTAATTGAAGTATACCATTCTTCACTTTATTTCCTCCATTTTTATCTAGTGTGGAACCTATATCATATTACCTGCCATCTTGGGGAGGGGGGAAGGATGAGAGGGAAGGAGAGAGCATAAATCACAAAATGTCAGAAAATGATTATTAAAAATTATATTGACATATAATCTGGAAAAAACTAAACTAAAATAAAAATATGATTTGTGATACAGAATGGCTTTGTGGGAGGGGAAGGAAAGAAAAATGGGGGAAATTATGATGATATAAAAAACAAAATACATCAATAAAAATTTATTTAACAAATAATAGAATCAGTGATAAAATTGACTAGAAAAGAAGGTAGTCAGTTGTATAATAAATGTGAGAGATAATCTAAGTAAATTTCATATGTTCCATTGTTAAACTAATAATATCAAAATATTTAGAGAAAAGCTCTGTACATGTTGGGTAAACAACCAAAGAAGGCATGGGAAGACATGAGAATCACACAATATCAGAAAGTATTTATATGTTGTGATCTGCACCATTGGTACAGACAATGATATATCAAAATAAACCAAAACTGTGAACAAATTTTGTGAACATTAATCTACATATATATGAAAAACACATATATTACCCATTCTTTCCATTTAATGCCTTCTATAATATTGTATACATGTGTATATATACATACTATATATGTATGTGTAAATACACATACACACACACACACACACACATATATAGGCAAGCCAGCAGCCAGCAGCTGGGTGTACCAATACATATAGTGCCAGGCCTAAAGTCAAGAAGACTTCTTTTCCTGAGTTCATATGTGGTCTCAGACATTTACCAGCTCTGTGACCCTGGCCAAATCATTTAACCCTTATGGCCTCAGTTCCTAGTTGGTAAAACAAGCTAGAGAAGGAAATAGTAAATGACTCCAGTGTCTTCAACAAGAAAACACTAAATGCTTTCACAGAGTCAGACATGACTAAAACAACTAAACAACAGCATAGTATATATCTATCTAATCCAATTTCTTTGACACTATTCAGATTTATAATTTCTTTCTTAAGTATCTTTTATTTGATTCATCATATTCTTTTGTGTGCTTATGTTTATTATCTTTCTAATTCTTTTTGTAACAATTTAATTGTTTTCTATATTTAATTGCTAAGTTTGGTATTGTCATCAATCAATAAACATAGATAGGTAGGTAGATAGATAGGTAGATAGATAGATAGATAGGTAGGTAGATAGATAGGTAGATAGATAGATAGATAGATAGATAGATAGATAGATAGATAGATAGATAGATAGATAGATGATAGATAGATCAGCCACTGTACTAGATTCTGGGGACACAAAGACAGATAAAGATATTTGCCTGCCTTCCTGAATCTTAATCTCTATAGGAAAAAGTAGTTACTGGGTGAGGATCTTGCTTTCAGAGTATTAACAGATAAGCTAATGCTTAGAGGTCAAAAACCTGTGAATGATACTTATCCTCTGACTCCTCTTTCACCATTCTGCCATCCACTAAGGGTAGTGCACATAATTAAAGACTATTTTGATTTATATTTCATGAGTTGCTGTTAACAAAGAATTTATCACTGAGCAGCTAGGATATAGAAAGGAGTCTCATGACGGGAGAGCAGAGATGAGTTGTCATCTACAGGTACTAACAGAAATAGCAATAGCAATGACATCATAGACTCATCAAAGTATCTAAATAAAAGGTAATTTTCTAATGGACTAAAAAAATAATAGTTACCCAATAATCTGCTCCTTTCTGTTAAGGTTACAACCCCAAGCAAAAATCAAGGTCTGACACATGCTAAGAAAAGAAAGGCCACAAGATTATAAGACTTAGGTCAATATTTAATTAGCTGGAAAAATCCCTTTACAATCAAGAATATAAATGGTCAAATGAATTATTTGAAGACTCCTTTGAAGAAAAATGAATTAACTACTTCCAGGTTTTCTCTGTCATAGAGTATCCATATACCATGAGAAGATGCTCTATGAAACAAGTTTCTAAGCAAAAAGAAGTCTAAATTTACTCTTCTGACTCTTTGCTCCTCCTTGTTTCTAGTCCAGCCCTCTGGGTCAAATTAAATAAATGTAATCCCTATTCCATATGATAGACTTGCCTGTGAGATATGTAAAAACTATTATCCCACATTTCCTACATTTCTCCTACAAGTTAAATGGCATTCTTGGAAAGTCCCTCACCATCCTGGATTGCTCTCTTTTCAAACCAATCCAACTTGTTATCACCTTTCCTCAAATGTAGGCTCAGAACTTCACCTAGTATTCTAGATGGGCTCTGACTAGGCAGTAAGGGAGGACTGAGGTCTTGTTCTCTCTTCCCAGACACCATAGCCTTTATCTCTTTATGTAGTCCTAGTAAGATTGCATTAGGGCAGTGATGGCGAACCTTTTAGAGACCAAGTACCCAAACTGCAACCTTCGTGACACATGTGAGCCACCCTCTTATCCCAGACAGGGGAGGAAGGAAGTGCTCCCATTGGGCTGCTGGGCAGAGGGACAGATGTTAGGAGAAATGTTCTTGGGCTCATTGAAGAGAGGGAGGGGAGCAGCCCCCTCTATCACATGTACCATAGGTTCACCAACATGGCATAAGGGTTTGAGCGGGGGGGGGGGGGGGGGTTGGCAGCCTTTTCACAAGGTTCATTATACTGACTTGTGTTGTGATCCATTATTCCCAAAACTGGATGCAACTAGGTTGCTCAGTGGGTAGAGAGCCTGGAGATGGGAGGTCCTGGGCTCAAATCTAGTCTCTGACATTTCCTAGCTGTGTGACCCTGAGCAAGTCATTTAACTCCCATTGCTTAGCCCTTAACACTCTTCTGCCTTTGAATCAATACTATGATTGATTCTAAGACAGAAGGTAAAGGTTCAAAAAATCCCCAAACTGTCATTTACTTAAAGTTGATTCTTTGAAAGCAGTTGTAAGACTTTACATTTACATGTATGCATGAGCACTAAAGCTTCAATTTGCCATCACTATGCTGATCATGTTCTTTTGTGAGTGACCTAGCTTGTCAAAATCTTTCCTAAAATATACCCCAGCCAGAACACCATGCTCTGGATATGACCTGAGCAAGATAAATTATAATAATAGCAAGTCAAATTAAGGCAACAAGTATTTGTTAAGTACCTACAGTGTGCCAGGCCCCATGTGCTAAGAGCTAGAATATTTTTTTAATTCAAACAGCATTCTCTGTGCTCAAGGAGCTCACATTTTAATGGAGAAGATGATATGCAGGCAATGATGTGCCATACAATAAACACAGCATGGACTAGAGGCTCTATTTTGTTATTCATCCTGCATTTTTTTATTGATTTTATTTTTTTCCCATGGTTACATGATTCGTGTTGCTCTCTCCCCTCTTCTCTCCCCACTCCCGGAGTTGACAAGCAATTTCACTGGGTTATATTTATAATATCACTCAAATCCTATTTCCATATTATTAATTTTTATAATAGGGTAATCTTTTGAAACCCAAACCCCAAATCACATATCATCCTACATTTTCAAAGAGAAATATTATGGTGATATCAACTCTAGTATGAATTGGTTTTTAAAAGAGGCAAAATTGTACTGAGTCATCAGCCTCATCCTTACTTTCAGAGTCATCAAAGTCCTGTGGTAGGACAAAAGCTCAGGATGACTAGTGATGACCTGGGATGCAGACCTGGGATGGCATCCTTGATGTTTGACCAAGCTCTAAGAACTCCACAGTGTCTGCTTCTGCCACCTTCATGGTCACTGGAACAATTTTTTCTCAACTGCCCATTCTATTAGGAGAAATCTTCATGTGTTTGGGGTGGCCATTCTCCTAACTCACCAACAGATTAGAGACCTGTTGGTTACCCTCAACCTGGTTTAGCCCCTCTGTGAGGTGATTTTATGGGGGTGTGACCACTATGCATCCGCTTGCTTCCATGGTAGTATTCTTTCTAATGTCCCATGTTGCCTCTCAACATTTGTTTCTTGTATTTACTTTTTATATAGTTTAGACTAGATACATATTTTTTTCTCTTTAGTAGCAGAGAATTTTTTGTATTTCCAGAGTCTTACACATAGTAAACACTTAATAATAATAATAGTTAGCATTTGTATAATGTTTTAATGTTTACAAAACATTTTACAAATATTAAATAATTTGACCATCCTAACCACCCTAGGTGGCAGGTGCTATCATTTTCCCCATTTTGCAGATAAAGTACTGAGAAGTTAAATGATCTGCCCAGGGCCATACAAAGAGTCTAATGTTTGAGGCCATATTTGAACTCAGATGTTCCTGACTATAGGTCCAGGGTTCTATCCTTTATGCCACCTCGCTACCTCAGTAAATAATAAATGCTTATTGAATTTAAATGATTCAAATTAAGCTTGTAATGTAGTAAGACCTCAGGTCTTTGTCACATAAATAATCATATATTTGTTGGAGGGAGGTGAATTTTTTATTTTAAATTTATTTAGTTAGTTAATTTAGAATATTTTCCATGGTTACATGATTCATATTCTTTCCCTCCCTTCCTTTTCCTCCCCCGCAAAAGCCAACAAGGAATTAAACTGGATTTTACATGTGTCATTGTTCAAGACCTGTTTCCATATTATTAATATTTGCAACAGAGTGAGCATTTGAAGTCTACATCCTCAATCATATCCCCCTTTAAACCAAGTGATCAAGGAAATGTCTTTCTTCTGTGTTTCTAGTCCCACAGATCTTTCTCTGCATGTGGATGGTGTCCTTTCTCATAAGTCCCTCAGAATTGTCCTGGATCATTGCATTACTGCTAGTAGAGATTGTGCCATAATGTATCAGTCTCTGTGTACAACCTTCTCCTGGTTCTGCTCCTTTCACTCTGCATCAATTCCTGGAAGTCGTTCCAGTTCACATGGAATTCCTCCAGTTTAATTAAACATATATTTGTGCATTTGATCATTTGAACCTGAATATAGGACCATACATTTATTGCTATTAAATCTTATTTGACTTAATCTATTTTTCCCATGAAAATCAAATTCTTCATTCTTTCTTGAGATTCCTTATAAACTTAATATAATATAGAAAATTTATTAGCATTTTGTGTATGTCTTTATACAATTTGGCATTAATTATATTGAGTGTGATAATTACCTAAAAATTATATATCAATACGTAAAAATTACATAAGGGATCTTGTCCAGGTTCAGTCTAAAAGAGAAAGTAAATCTAGACTCCCTCCTAGCAGTCTTGTTTTCTTTTCTTGAATAAATTCAGAGATAAATAAATAAGCAAACAACAACAAAAACAACAAAAACCCTGTTTCAAGAAATAAACTTCCCTTTCCTTAGAGGCTATTGCTCATTTCCAAATAAAATCCATTTTTAATGACAGAGGAAAAGGAGGTTGAGTGATTTTCATATCAACTAACCTGGTAATAGATCTCTCTGCCTTGACCACCACTTCAAGGTTAGTGATTCAAGCCCATCTTGTCCTGGAACAAACTGTTTAATAATCTAATCTGTGCAAACACTGGCATTTGATCTAGTATTTAAGTAAAACAAATATGAACAAATGATACATATTTAACTGGAGACTAAAGCATGACATAAATAATGAGCACAACAAAGGTCATAGAAATAATTTAAAATATGTTAAATATATTGACAATAGTGCCATGACATATCAAAATTTATAGGATTCAAATAAAGGAGTCCTTAAAAGCAAATTTATACCACTGAATATTTTTATTTATAAAACACAATTAATGAACTTATCATATACTTTTAAATAAGAAAATGAATAAATTAAGTACAAATTGGGTTTTTCAAATTAAAGGTGAAATCTAATTCAAAATTTAAGAAAACTAATTTAATGAATGACACAATATCAAGTCAATTGATACATAGTACATTTAACTTTAAAAAAGGAAGAATCCCAAATTATAAAAACAAAAAAAATTAGTTGGGTGAAATCATTATGAATGAAGTAATAATGAAGATATATATAAAAAAAATATGATCATTATGTTATATTTAGTTATATGATCAAATGAGATAATATTTATAAAGCATAATAGGCCCTATAAAATGTTTATTCCTTTCCTCCCTTACTTGCCAGCAAAATTGAAAATTTAAGTGAAATTAATATCTACAATAATATAAAATACTCAGATTAATAAATGTAATTAAAAAAAATAAGAAATAGATAACCTAAACAACTCAGCTTCCAAAAGAGCCATGAATGAACTTCCTCTCACTAGGAAAAAAAACTCTAGGACACTTCATTAAATTATTTCTATCAAAAGAGAGAGAGAGAAGGTGGGGAAGGGGAAGAAATGAGCACTTTCTAGATATAGCTATGTCCTGGTTTATTATTTTGAATTCACGTTGCCGGTTTCCTTTGTGGTAGAACTAGGACTCAATACATAGATAGACAGACAGACAGAAGACAGACAGACAGATAGATAGATAGATAGATAGATAGATAGATAGATAGATAAAACCACATATGTGTGCATATTTATACTTATTTCACACCCAGAGCAGTCCTATGAAGTAAGAACTATTATTATCTCTATTTTATAGGTAAGGAAACTGAGGCTTAGGGAGGCTATGACTTAACCAGAGACCCACAACTGATAAATGTTTAAGATAGGATTTGAACCTAGGTCTTTGTGACTTTAAATTCAATAGTCTATTCATCAGCTAAGGTTTAACTAAATATAATTGTCAAAATTTACATAACTGCTTAGCCCGAAATTATTCATTTGCAATATGGCCAACTAAGAAATTTATGTATAAGAATAAGCAAAGACTATTTCATTTTTTTCTTAATATTTCTAATGCCTGGGATAATACCTGGCACAAAACAGATACTTTGTAAACATTTGTTTGATTGACTCCTTAAAATAAATATGATCCTCATACCCAAACCATGGAAGAATGAGGCAGAAAAAGAAAATTATAGACCCATATGTTTCATGAATATCAATGAAAAAACAAGAAGTAAAATACTTGCAAGATAATGTTGTATATGCTGGCTTTGGAGTCAGAGGACCTAGATTCAAATTGAAGTTCTCCCTCTTCTTAGCTGTATGTACTTATGCAAGTCACCTAATCTCTCTGAACTTCAATTTATTTGTAAAATGAGAGGATTGAACTAGATGGCCTCCACAATACCTTTCAACTCTTGATCTATGACTTCAATATATTACAAAGAAATTCATTATAAAGTTAAATTCATATCATCAATAAAAAGATGGGTTTAGCATTAGGAAAACAATGAGTATATTAAATTATATAATTATAAATTAGTTAAATTTATATCCTTACATCATTAGATGTGAAAAAGTCTATAATAGAATATCGAATGTCCTTTAAAAAAAGCACCTTACCTTCTGTCTTAGAGTCAATACTTGAAGGCAGAAGAGAAGTAAGGATCAGGCCCTGGGGTTAAGTGATTTACCCTGAGTCACAGAGATAAGTGTCTGAGTGCAAATTTAAACCCAGGACTTCCCATCTCTAGGCCTGGTTCTCAATCCACTGAGTCACCTAGCTGCCTCCTAGCATATACTTTTTTTTTAATTACAAAGGTATTTTATTTTACCAATTACATGTAACAACAAATTTTCAAATGACAAACAAGTTTTCCAAAGTTATATGATTAAATTGTTTCACTTCCTCCCTCCCAGAGCTGGCAAGCAAATAGATTTGGGTTATACACCCTAGCATGTACTTTTTAAAGAAAAAAATACTAAAAAGAGTAGGAATAAAAGATCTCTCTTTAACATGACCCAAAAAGTCTATGTAAAACAAAGAACTACTATTATTTGTAATGAAGAAACACTAAGAATGTTACCTCTAAAAGTGAAGTAGGAACATAAGATCATAAATTTAGAATTGAAAGAGACCTTAGATATGATCTAGATCCAAAAATTGTTCTTACAATTATTCCAAAAAATTATAAAATTCTGGCTATGGAAAAAATGTTTTTAAGAAATCAATGGAATTATCACTGACAAAGATGATCCAAGGCAATCAATAGCAACAACAAAATTAGTAAAAATAATGAATGCAATCCTCAAAATAGCACTATTTACAATATTTTGGGAATTAATACAAGTTTATAACACCAATTGATTAATAGTCAAGGAATTATTAGCAGCAACATACAAAAAATGTTCAAAATCAGTAATGATCACAACACTGAAGATTAAAACATTGAAACGATAATAAAAGATAAAATCAATTCTGGCTGAATTGTGGAGGAACAAAGGTGCTATTTAGAGTTACAAATTGATTTGACCATTATAGAAAGTAAAATGAAATTATATAACAAAAGATACATCATTTTCCCCAAACTTTGGTCCAATGATGCCACTATTAGCTTTTTATTCCAAAGAAGTAATTAACTTGAAGAAAAATGCCCTTAGGTATGAGAGCATTCATAGCACCACAATGTCTAATAAGCAAAAAGTAAAAAATAAACTTTGCCAAGACATTGCAGAATGACTGAGTAAACTTGAATGTATAAATATCATGGGATAACATTGTATTATAAATAATGTCAAATATGAATAATTTAATAAATTATGAGGACTTCTTTGAAATGAAGCAGAGTGTAGAAAGTAGATTCAAAAGAACAATATATAAACTGACTACAACTATGTAAATACAAGCAAAAAATGGCAACAAAATCTAGGTCAAATGTGAAAGATGACATCAGAAATACCTTGTTAAAGTATATAGACTAAGATCTTCAGTGTCTTGAAAATGTTTTATTCATTATCAAAAGTCTGATATTTCAAAAAATTAACAAATATTGCAGTAATATCTTTGGCCTTACCTTGTAAGTTTGTGGCCAACATTTAAAAAAATGTTTTTTAATTGTTGTAATGACAACTAATTCCTCCATTCCTTCAGCAAAGATTTGTCTTATATGCAATGTACAAGGCATTTGGCTAGGCTCTGTTCTGCTCTCAGGCAGTTTACACTGTAATGGAGAGAAGGAAAAGTTTACCAATAATGATGATGCAATAGAGAGTTAAATAACAGCAAAAGAAAAGTAAATAAAATATTATGGGAAATTTTAAGAAAGTGAAATCATTTTTTCCTGTGAAGCTGAGGAAAGAATCATTGTGGAAGTAGCCTTTTAATTGGGCCCTGAAGGAAGGATACAAATAGTGGGAGTAGAAGTAGTCTTTGGCACAATGATACATACGTACACATTTAAGTTATGTGATATCACATTTTATCAGAGTATATTGCATTGTATTATTATAAAAATGTAATTATATTATAAAATAAATATTAGAAAATAGTATATTGCATTGTATTATTATAAAAATGTAATTGTATTATAAAATATTATTATATATTATAATAATGTAATTATACTGCATTAAGATTGGCAAAGCACCTTACAAACATAATATTTTATCTTCACAACAACCCCAGTTAGTAAATATTATTATTATTCAATAATTGATAAGGAAATTGAGGCAAATCAAAGTTTAGGTGATTTGCCTATGGACACATAGCTAGTATGGGTTTGATACTAAATTTGAACTCAAGTCCTCCTGACTACAAGTCTAGTTTACTACTCATTATACATCCTAGCTACCTGGTGGAAGTCAGAGAATGGGGGAAAGAAGAGATTCATCTCAGCATAATAATAGTAACACATTTTTGATGTAGTTTAAGGCTTGTGAAGTACTTCACATGCATCAGCTTTGGACATGTTGGGTTTAAGATATCTTCTGGATAATCCAGTTCAAGATACATGAAAGGTACTTATAGATACAAAACTGGGGATCAGCAGAGATTTAGGGCAGGACTGGCAGATTTGAACATCATTAACATTAGACTGATAATTAAATCCAAGGGAGCTGATGAGATCACCAAGTGAAGCAGTACAGAGGGAAAGAGGGCACAGGACAGAGCCCTGTGGAACCCCTTTGGTTAGCGGGTGTGATCTAGATGAAGATCCAGCAAAGGAGATGGAGAAGAAGGAGGAGAACCAGAAGAGAGTGGTATCTCAAAAACCTTCAGAGAAAAGAGTATCCAAGAGAAAGCCTCATCAGCCAGATACTTGAATCCAGCAATAATTGAGAAGTTCTTTACTATATAATGTAGATACCTACATAACTTAAAGTCCTTTTTAATGTCCACTGGCACTTTTAATTCTGAGTGAATGAAACTAATTCTGAAACTCTCCAGGCAAAATACCCAGTGATGGCGTTTGTTGGTCTGTGGAACTTTTCACATACCTGACTTTGAAATATTGCTTGGTTTTGCTCTTAGGAGCTCAAACTTTGTTCTCTTTTGAACACTTTAATGCATTTCAAGTGGCATACTGTATCAATTCTTTGCTGTGTGATTCCTGTTAATAACCTTTGGCCAAAAGTAATAAACAAGACCCTGACCTAGACATCGGTTTGTCATCTGCATAGCTAAATCTGTCTTAGCTGTTGTCAATGCACCATTAATCAAAAGGAGATTCATAATAATCTGAGCGTGTCCATTTTTTCATACTGGTTTTCTCCAAAGAGAAACATGGATAGCATATTCCTTTCAGGTTAGCTAACCACCTTTATACTTACATTGAGCGTATTTTAGGAGTTGGGGGAAAAGATGGTTGAGTCCTAAATCCTAGACTTTATAAGGCATCATAGGATTTAGAACTGGAAAGGAACTTAAAGCCTTTGGGCGGGGGGGCAGCTGGGTGTCTCAATGGATTGAGAGCCAGGCCTAGAGATGGGAAGGTCCTAGGTTCAAATTTGGCCTCAGACACTTCCTAGCTGTGGGACCCTGGACAAGTCACTTGACCCCCATTGCCTAGCCCTTACCACTCTTCTGCCTTAGAACCAACACATAGTATTGATTCTAAGATAGAAGATAAGGGTCTTTTTAAAAAGTTACTTTTAAAAAAGGTACTGAAAAAAGTCTTTTAGTACAGGTCCATCACTTTACAAATGGTAAAATTGAGGCACAGAAAAGTTGAATGACTTAGCCAAATTCACATAAATGCAAAGCAGTAGAGCTAGGATTCAAACTCAGTCTTCTCACTTCAGATCCAAAGCTCTTTCCACTCTACCTCTCTTGATTGAAAACCATATGGAAAACACTAAATTAAATATCCAACAGAGAATGCCAATCTCCTTAATGGCTGCATTTGCATCTCTGTAAAACTGTCTGTAAAGCAAATCGCTCCGTTACTATTTACTTATACTAAAACCTAGAAAGTTATTCTCCAGGAAAAGAATAGGAATGGGAGGTCAGGGAAAGGTGTGCATTATGCAATATAAATCATACTTAATAATTCAATGGACCTTTTAAGAAATAGTTTTATCTAAAGAAAAAATTTAGTAAGTTGTGAGATGTAAATGATATTGAACATAGAAAATATATATATTTTTAAAGAGAAAATATACGGCACTGGCAGAGATGGGGAAGACAAGAACAGCTGAAAAGGCACTCATTTCTAAGCATTTCTTTGCCCTTTAAGATCTACCTTTATACTTCATCCTACTTCTTGAAATCTAGCTCTATCTTAAGGCAAATAATTATTTTCTAAAGTCAAGGTTTTAGTTGGCTGTATATTCTACACGGTTTATCTTGTTCCCTTCTGGTGTCCTTAAGTGTATGTTTATTTAATAGACCAGGTTGGGCTGCTAAGGGGTATTTCCTCTGTTTATCTATATAGTATCCTTTGTAAAGGCTCCCTGATAAATAGCAGAGAGTAGAAGGTTGGGTCATGGGACTTTGGGCAGGAAGGGACCATAGACATCATGTACTCTGACACTTTCATTTTACAGATGAGGAAACTGAGGCCTAGGAAAGTGAAATGACTGAGAAGATCAAACAAGTAGCAAAGACAAGATTTAAGCACTAAGATCAAATTTAGTGCTGTTTCCACCACACTATGTGACTTCAAAAGTTCTTTATATAACTTATTGTCATAAAAAAGTTCTCTTACTAATTTTAAAAAAAAGTTTGTTCCTTTTAATATCTAGATGACTAGTGGTAGTGTTGGGAAGAACTGAGTTCAAATACTGCCTTAGGCATTTAATTGTTGTGTGACCCTAAGAGAGTCATTTGCCCTCTCTGTAACTATTTCCTCATCTGTAAAAATAAGAATAGTAATAGCATTTGCCTCACAGCATTGTTCTGATAATCAAATGAACTTTTTGTTAGGTAATTTTCAGTCATGTCTGACACTCTGAGACCCCATTTGGGGTCTTATAAAGATACTCAAGTGGTTTGCCATTTCCTTCTCCAGATTATTTTACAGATGACAAAACTGAGGCAAACTGGGTTTAAGTGGCTTACCCAGGTCACACAGTATCTGCAGCCAAGTATGAACTCAGAAGATGAGTCTTCTTGACTTCAGGAAAGGCACTCTATCCACTGTACCCACCTTAAAGTACTATAGAAATGCTAGCTATTATTAAAATATGCTAAATTAGCATGGAATACCAACACTGCTCTGTGGGGGGGGGGGGGGTAGGGGGAATGTATGGAAATATTTCTGTGTCCTTCTGAACTTTTCCTTTGGCCTCTTTCACTCTTTTCTCTTTCTTTTTTTGGCACTGTTGCCCCACTTTACTTTCCCTTTGACTCTCCCCCTTCCCAGTAAAAGCCCTCCCTTGTAACAAAAGTATAGTAAAACAAATTTATGTTATAATTTTATATATTATATATATTAATGTTTGTTATAATGACCATATCTAGAAATGCATGCCTCATTCTACACTGCATCCCTCACCTCTCTACTCAGAATCAGGAAGCATGTTTCATCATGTCTTCTGAAGCCCTTATGGGTTATTACATTGATCAGATACTTAAGTCTTTTGTAGCTTTTTTTCTCTTTCTAGTGTTGTGGCCATATAAATAAATAGTTCTGTTTCTGTGCACCTCACTATCTATCTGCATTTGACCCTGTTTGTATAAATATGTCAATTTCATAATTTTTATGACACAACATGGCATTGCATTCCTATTTTGTTTGGCCATTCCTCAATCATTGGGCATCCACTTTGTTTCTAGTTCTTTACTATAAAGTGCTGCTGTCCCTGACTAGTTTTGTTAAGGGAGACAGAGATAAAAGTATGTAGGCAGAAACAATGGGTTGCCTTGAACATAGGTCCTGAAGTCCAAAAGTTGAGATGAATGATCCACCTTTTTCTGTATAGACATGGGAAATATAACCAGTAACAGTTTTATCTTTGAACATAGAGATCAATGAGACTGAAGGCAAAAAGGCAAACCACAGAGATGAAAACAACTTCAAAGAGTTTTCAAGTACAATATAATAAACTGGATGTCGTATATCAGATTAATTGTTAAGGCAGCTTTGTTGATTCCTCATGAATGAATTTTGGTAAGCCAGCAAATTAGGTGGTTATTATATACCAAGCTATCTACTTTCATGAAGTACTACTATAGGCTAGAAAGCTAGAAACCTGAGTGTTTTGTGAGAGAGAGCATGTGTGTGAAAGAGAAAGAGAAAGAGAGAGAGAGAGAGAGAGAGAGAGAGAGAGAGAGAGAGAGAGAGAGAGAGAATTAGACTCCAAGAGATGTTATTACACTGGTATATGGTACTCTTGGTGAGGAAACCTTTGCAACTTTTAATTTTAGAGATTTTCCTGGGGATTAAGATGTTAAGTGACATACCTACTGTCATACAGACAATACTATAAGATGTAAGACCTAAATCCAGTTCTTCCTGACTCTAAGGCTGGCTCTTCACCATATGTCATGCTGCTTCATATGATTTATATCAGTGGTTCCCAAACTTTTTTGACCTACCACCCCCTTTCCAGAAAAAATATTACTTAGCGCCCCCTGTCACATACTATCACCACCCCCTAGTTATTCACCTCACCCAAATGCACCTGTGGCCATCACCGCTTCCCTAGATTGCTGCAGCACCCACCAGGGGGCGGAGGTGCCCACTTGGGAATCACTGATTTATATAAAGAATAAAAATGAATAAAGGATATGGCATACAACTGAAATAACTGAATCCTAAGCCATTTGAGATATAATTTTTAAAAATGCATTTTGATCACATTGAATTTATATAAGTAGTAAAAGGATGGTTCAACATTAGGAAAATAATTAACACGTTAAATGATCTAATAATTAGATTTTGGGAAAGCCTATAATAAAATACAACATTCATTTATGTCTTAATTGTTCTCATTGTTGTTCAGGCCTTTCATTTGTGTCCAATTCTTCATGACCCTTTTTGGGGTTTTCTTGGCAAAAATACTAAAGTGACTTGCCATTTGCTTATCTAATTCATTTTACAGACAAGGAAACTGGGCAGATAGGGTTAAATGACTTTCCCAGGGCTTTATAGCTACTAAGTGACTGAGCCTAGATTTTGAACTCACAAATATGAGTTTTCCTGACTCCATGCCCAGTGCTTTATCCACTGTGCATCACCTCACTACCCTGTGGTTTTTTTTTAACCCTTAACTTCTATGTATTGGTTCCCTGGTGGAAGAGTGGTAAGAGTGGGCAATGGGGGTCAAGTGACTTGCCCAGGGTCACACAGCTGGGAAGTGTCTGAGGCCGGATTTGAACCTAGGACCTCCCGTCTCTAGGCTTAGCTCTCAATCCACTGAGCTACCCAGCTGCCCCCACTACCCTGTGTTTTTAAGAAACACTTTTTTTTTTTAATGGAGGAATAGAAGGTCTCTCCTTAACATAGCAAAAAAAGAATCTAAAATCAAGAGCTGGAATTATTTGTAATGGGAAAACACTAAGAATGAAAAATGCATTACAGAAATTAATTTGACAATGATTACTTTAATTTTATACAAAAGTTTAGCCAATATAAATCTACCACCACAACAAGAAGACAAAAGTCACCCAGAAAGAATTATAGTCAGCAAACACTTAACTTATTTGTCAAGTAGAGAGAGATAATAGCTAAAGGCAAAACTAGCATAAAATAATTTTGTTTATAAAACCTTGGGAAGAAGGCTGAGAAATGATTATATGAACAGTATTATTTCATAAAGCAGAAAGAAGCAATGGAGGATAAAACCAGTTTAAAGAAAGTTTTGCAAGAATTGTAACCAAGCAAAGACATCCCAAGGGCATTTAAGGACAAAAATGAAATGAATGTAATAAACAGAAGAAAAATGGAAAAGATATATAAATATTATTAAAACAAACTGTAAAAATTATTAAAACAAAACATTGTCAAGGACAAAGGAATCATCACACTTGGACTCTCGCATAACATTGCCAGATATGCACATAACAGAAATAGTAATGATACTTAATAGCCATATTGGGCCAAGAGAATTTAGGCAAGTATAAGGTAATTAAAGTTCTTATCATCCGGGGATTTTCAAAATACAAATTTGCTGGACTAAGAAAGTTTGTTACATCTGCCTTTGATCATGGGCAGCAAGTGTATTTTGGAAATTCCAATGAAGATTTTTGTGGATTTAAGAAAGGTAATAGTAGCTAGATAGTGTGAACTATACCTGGAAAAAGATATGTGTATGTGTGTATGTAAGTACATAACTACGGGTACACTAGGTTCAAAGAATACGCCACATCAAAATCAATAGTTCATGAGTCCCCATCCAAATAGTTATATGTAAAAAGTCATATCATAAAAAAAATGGAGGACAAAACAAAGAGGTACCTTTCACAACTGTGGCCAGGGTGGGAACACTTATCTCAGCAAGGGATAGATCATAAAATATAAAATGAATAATTTCATTTATATAAAATTGAAAATGCTTCTAAACAGCTATGTTGGTAGCTATGGTAGATATGAAAAAGATCTAGAGGCTTCTTAATCTTTTTTGTGGCGTGGACCCCTTTGGAAGTTGGGTGAAACCTATGGACCACTTATCAGAATTATGTTTTAAGTGCATAAGTAAAATAAATAGCAGTAAAAAGGAAATCAAAAGTTAGGAAAATTAAAGATACATTTTTTCCTTCTGAGTTCACAGAACCACTGAAATCTATCCAGAGAGCTCTTGAGTTTCCATGGATTCTAGAACCCCTGAGCCAAAGGTTTTACTTGACTATTTATTTAAAGAACATCAATGAGATATGACTGTTTAAAAAAGAGGGGCAGGCAATGAAATCTTAAACTTCACTAACTGGAGAAGATCATGAGAAAGATCCCAATAAGTTCTCCACTAGTCAAATCACATTGAAGCAGAGATGTTATTGAAGGTCCAGCTTTACTTTAAGTGCCTGGATTCATTTCACAGGGTCTAGCTTATAGTTTCTATGACCCCTTCATATTAAGTATATAAATGTATGCTTCACATATTAGAATTTTCTAACTATGAGTGCCATTACTTTCCACTCTGAGAAAATAAATGAATCACTATGACTTGCTAAAGAATATATATGTACACATTCATATAAAAATGTACCCAAAATAAACCAATTAGCATTTTCCATTTACTATGTGCCAAGCATATAATAAATAAGTCCTTATTAACATATCTGTTTATTAGAAGCTCATTCCCCCTCCCCAATAGAATATGAGTTAGCATGTAGATTTAGAATCCCTTTTGATCCTTAACTTGAGAAAATAACTCAAAGCCATCCTCTTGGCATTTTCTAGATGATTTAAGGAGAGGCAGAACTCATGGAAAAATTCATGCCCATATCAACTGTAAATGTTGATTATTTCTTACTTTTCTTTTTAACTCTAAAGTCAGATATCTCCTAACTTTACAATAACTTGGAAGGAAAGAAGTTTT
This sequence comes from Gracilinanus agilis, assembly GCF_016433145.1. NCBI lineage: Eukaryota > Metazoa > Chordata > Mammalia > Didelphimorphia > Didelphidae > Gracilinanus > Gracilinanus agilis. Next base: position 605,366,503 of record NC_058131.1, on the reverse strand, counting down.
TACTACACACCTACTATGTGCACTATGCTAAGTACTCTTCAAATATCTCCTCTGTTCTCACAAAACCCTAGAAGGCAGGTGTTGTTATTAACCTTTTTTATAGTTGAGGAAACTGAGGCAGAGAGATGTTAAGTTATTTGCCCAGGGTCACACAGCTAGTATCTGGGGCCAGATCTCAACTTAGATCTTTCTGACTCCAGACTCATCAAGAACTCTATCCATTTGGACACCAAAATATTCATCTGGGCTCTTTAGTCCCTAGTACCATAAATAAGACCTTCCTCTCCCATCCATCCCATATATCTTTTTTTATTAGTTAATTTTGCATAAATCAGATGACAACCCACTCTTCCTATTTTCATTCTCTTTATCAGCAATCAAAAATCCCTAATGTATCTAGAAGCAGAGGTTTCAAAGAGTAACTTTATGTCTACCCATCTCTAACCTGGAAATCTCCCTTTCCCCAAAGGAGGAACCACCTTTATAAAAGCCATGTTGGAGATGAAACTTCTCTTCAAAAATGGAAAAAAGCCAGTAAGTCATTCTGAAACTGACACATCACCTCAATCTGCACAGATTTGGAGGCAACAGCATCCAATTCCTTTTCAAGCTGGCTTTTAATCTTTGTTAAATACTTTAATATCGCTTTTGTACATAGTAAGTCTTTGTATCTACTTTATTCTTTCCCATGTATGTTGAGTTCCTACATAATTATTCATTTAGATAGCTGTATGCTGCCAGTTGAAGGAATTTAAATAAATAGGAGAAACTGAATAAGTCTACTCATTTTTATATTCTTGCAAATACTACAATAAATAGTCTTAATTTCGATAATCTAAACAGAAACTAGTGATTTGGGATTATAGTTCAGGAAAGCCATTGTGCCCGAATGAAAAGATTTAGGAGACATCTGCTTAGAAATAAAAAATAGGGGGCAACTAAGTGGCTCAGTGGATAGAGAACCAGACCTAGAGACGAGAGATCCTAGGTTCAAATCTGGCCTCAGACACTTCCTAGCTGTGTGATCCTGGGCAAGTCAGTTAACCCCCATGGCCAAGCCCCTTACCACTCTTCTGCCTTGGAACCAAAACACAGTATTAATTCTAAAACAGAAGGTAAGAGTTAAAAAAAGCACAAAAAATGATAAGACCAAGCAGTAAAGAAGGAGTAAAGAGAAAAGTGAGGACCCAGAACACTTTGGTGACAATCTACAATTAAGGAGTGAGACATGAATGATGATCCAAGAAGAGTTGGAGAAGAAAAGTCATACAAATAAGAACAAAAGAAATGTCCCTAATTCTTTGCACATGGTAGATGCCTAATAACTTTTTAATGGATTAACTTGGGAAGTCAAAAAAGGAAGGAATTTCCCTTTTCCCTTATTACCCATTAGTTGCTTTCATGCATTCTATAGTACAACCAATCTGTTCTATTAGATGTTGCTTGAATTTGACATACCATCTCTAGTGCCTATACATTTGTGCAGGTCATCTCAAATGCCGAAAATGCAGTCCTTCCTTTTCTACACCTTTGGAATCATTACCTTATTTCAAGACTCATCTCAGTTGTTAACTCCTTTAAGTATCCTTCCCTGATCTTTCTAACTGAAAATATTCTCTCCATCCTAAAGTTTTCCTTGAGTTTCTGGGCATAAAAGTAGTCTTTGTTCTATTTGCATCCCCAGCAACTAGGAATGTGCCTTGTACATAATAGAAACTTAATAATCATATGTGAAATTAAATTGAATGAACAAATAAATTTTTCCAACCTAATTAATGTGTCTTAAATTGCTTCATCTCATTACCTTATATCATTTCTCATTTCTCAGTTTGAGGTAGGAATACTTTGAATTATGCTTCATGGGCACATCTAATTTGGGACCCAAAAGATGGAATTTTAGAGATTAAATGGATGTTGGAAATTACCCAGGCCAATAGGCCCAGAAAGTTTGGTAAACTTGATCAAGGACACATGGCTAGTTAGTGGTAGAACTGGGATTAGAATAGAGTCTTTCAATTCCCATGCCAGTGGTTTTTCCTCATACTAACCATTAACTAATTAATTAGTTAATTCATTCAATAAATTAGCCAGAACACTATATACAAAGAGCCCTGACTAAGCAAATCCACGTCACAGTATAAAGTGGCTCAACCCAGTCAAACTATAATAATAGTGAAATCAATTCTCATAATCTACATCCCTAGAGATTTTCAAAAAGAGAATATATAACCCTTCATCCCAGATGGCGTCATCATTAACTTGTTTGAAAGCACAGAGCTAAGACAACAGATATCTGGAAATCCCTTTTGATCCATTATTTTATGAGACTCTACCAATGAAGGTATTATTTAAAGGAAAATGTGGTATCTCCTCTAAAACTCTTTCAAAATAGAGAGTTTGTCATTCCTGGAAAGATTTGAGGAGGGGAGATAGAAGAAAAGAAGGGTCCTAGCTAATGACAATGGGACAAGATCAATGATCCATTGAGATCTGCTCCTACTCTATTATTCCATGATAATGGCTTCACTCATGGCAAGGGACCAGTTGGAAAGAGGCAGCAGGAAGTCTTTCAGCTTCAGAAAAGAAAAAAAAAGACAACTATGAAACCTAGGTGCTAATGTGGTCATTGCTTCTCAAGGCAAGCTTAGATTTTAGATTCTATAGATATCACCAGGACTTGATTCTGTAGCAGATAATCGCTATGCATGCACTTTGAAAAGGCTGGGCCTTAACCCTAACAGGTTCCTTTATTATGTGTAAGGACCTCACCCTTAGTAGGAAGAACCACACCAACTCCTAAACACAGGATGCTGGATTCAGTTCTGTTAAGGGAAAAGATCCATCTCCCCAGTGCAGAAGGCATTACATCACATCAGGGATGGAAACAAAGAGCTCTGAGGGACAGGGATAGGCAAATTTACCTCCCTTCACAGGAAATGGGTGAAGCCTTGCTTGAAATTATTACTCAGACGTTTTGTACTGTGAAGGAAATGTCTCCTGATAGCACAAGCTATTGGTTTCCTGTTGTGAACTAACAGTTTCTGGCATGCCCAAGAATGGACAGGAAGGGCAACTGATTGGGGTGGGGGGGGGAGGTCATGTAGGGAAAGGGAGGGTGTCCCTTGGAAATCCTTGTTAATGAAAAATCTGTATCAAATGGGTCTGAAACTTTTAGGACATTGAATTACCAGAGAAAAGGAAGTTATAGTGAGGGGATTGATGGACATAGTCATGAAAGGCAAGTATAAGGATCCAATCACCTGTCTAGTCTAAAAGGATGAGAATAGCTATGGCCATTTTTTGTACCTGAGACAAAGAGTTCAAGATGTGTTAGGGTAAGTAGTAAGAAAGGTGCCTTCAAATCAACTTTGTAAGACATTTCCAGTTGTGTGTGTGTATGTATGTGTGTGTGTGTATTTAAGGGAAAAATCTGGGGAGTAAGGAGGGAGGTGCTTTAGTCACTTTGAGATTGAGGCAAGGAGGATATAGCCAAACTGGGGAAGGATCTCACCTGGGGTGTGGCTGCCAGGGGAAGAAGGAAGTTTGCCATCCGGTACCTTCTAATTTTAACTATGTGTGCTTGTTGACTAGGTGCTAAGTTCTTTCATTTCTACTGCTGCTGAAGGACCAGTTGTTAAGTGCCATCAGTGCCCTATAAACTTTGATACCCTAGGACAAATTTCTGGTCTCCCCACCCTTGTTTCAGCTTTAGTAAAAGTAGGGGTGAACATTATTGAAGAGATAGTGCCCATAAGAAGAAAATCTTGTAAGAACCTCTGCAGCTGAAGGCTTAGACAACACAATATGTATTCTAGCTTCTGAACCATAAAGAACAATTTCTGGGAGCAAGGCCAAGTCCCTGCATACAGATGAAATGAGATACTGAGAGCAAATTTTGCAAAAGCCAGACATTTTGTTGTTGCTTGAAACACTTGAATATTCCATATCTTGTTCTACTGTTTTGTGGATAGAATTCACCCCAGAGAAAAGGAGAACAGGCTTACCACATCTCTCTCCTGAATCTATTCTTTAACAAATCTTATCAGCTACTGTCAACTAGCTTGATATGTTTTCTATGTGAAAACATATCAGCCAAATGGAGAAGATTCTTTTCTATGACAGGTGTGGGGAGAAACACTCACACTATGTTCTTTGGAAATTCTTGCAATCTGTAAAGGGGAGGTGGAGTGAAGGGAAATGGCACCCTTCAAATCAACTTAATGTAATTGGTTTTGGGAAACAGTGATGTGGAAATGATAGGTTTAGAAGTGTGAAATTTGAGAACTGTCCAGGTCAAGAGAAGTAAGATGATTTCCATGTAAATCAATAAATAAACAAAAAACTGAGAACTTTATTATCCCCAACAAGGCAGGTAAGATTTTTAAAAACAAGTAAGATTCCATGTCATTTTGCAATAACTTACCAAAATCATGTTCAGTAATAAAATTTGGCACTACCAATTAGAAAAATGCAAATTAAAATAATTCTGAGATTCTATCTTACACTCATGAGAATGGTGAAGATAACAAAAAATGGAAAATGGTAAGTGTTGGAAAGGTTGTGGGGAAACAGGTACATTGTTCTAAAAATGTAATATAACAGCCTTTTTGTGATAGCAAAATCTGGAAAGTATGGGAATTCCTATCAATTGAGAAATAGCTGAATATGGGTAGTATAAGAATGTTGTGAGACATTCTTGTGCTATAACAAATGAGGAAATAAGGATTTTGAAAAGGCATGAAAAGATTTCTATGAACTGATACAAGAGTGGAGTATGGTAGAACCTGAAGAACAACTTATGCTATAACATCAATATATAAAAATGAACCATTTGAGGACTTTTATAACTGACAAGGAAAAAAACATGAAAAAACCTGGAGAATAACTTATACAATCACACATAGTAAATGCAAACAACCTTGAAAACTCTTAAAATTATAATCAGTGCAGTGACCATTTGTGATTCCAGAGATATGATGAAGAAAAGCATTATCCACAAGGGCAGCTAAGCTTAGAGCACAGAACATACCAACACCAACACCAAAACCTCTATTCTTTAACAATTCACAAGATAATGGGTTTTAAGATAAAAGGGATTTTAGCAAACCATGAGGAAATTGAGGTTTAAAGAAATTAAATGGCTTACCCAAGATCACACGGGTCTTTTGTGATCCAAGATTTAGTCTGAGTTCTCTGATCCCAAATTTAGCACTCCTATAACTGAACCAAGGAGTTTCTTCCTATTAAACAAGACTAACCAGAACAAATCTGTAAATGTAATCAATACAGTAGCCTGAAAAGATCACTATTTAGAATCATAAAACCATAACATGTTCAATCTGGATGATGCCTTAGAGCAGTGATGGGGAGGGGGACAAAGGAAAAGAAATGCTCATCTGTCAGTCTGTTTCTAAGGCAACTCTTTTGAAGTTTCATTGTATTGTATCCTACTCATTGTATTCGTCAGATTAGGAATAATGTCACACTGCTGGATAGAACATTTCAGGGGGCTGCATCTGGCCTGCGGGCCATAGTTTGCCCATCACTGCCTTAGAGAATTAGTTCAATTTTTAAAATGAGAAAACTGAGGCTCAGAGGAGGGAACTGAGATGCCAAAATTTCTAATTCTAGTTAGGGTCAATGTCTGAAAAAGTATCTCTTTCTTTTATAGATGAGGAATCTAGGCTCAGGGACTTAAAGTGACTCATCCAATGTTGGTACTTCTGAACTTTGAAGGATTCATGATCTCAATCACTTTAGTATTCCCTTTATCAATCCACAGATACTTTCTCCTATGCAATTCTTGTCTGTGTCTTTCTATAAATCCTATATAAAGAATACATCTAAGGCACTAAAGGGACTTTCATGTATAGGTTTTATTAAATAGTCTATAGATCAACCAATAAGCACTCGTTATAAGACCCACTTTATGCCAATTGCTATGGCAGTTGCTAGAAACACATACACAAAAAGGAGAGAATTAATTTCTGCTCTCAAAGAGCTTAAATTCTTTTCAAATGTGTGCTTAGATTATTTTCACTCATGTGATTGGTCTGCTATTTTTTACAGTCATACATTTCTTAAATAATTTTCCAAAAGCAAGATCTAGAATATCAAGGAAAAAGGTAAAAAGAAGCAAGGACAAAGGGAGAATTAGCATTTTCAGAACTCAAACTACATTATAAAGCATCAGTCACTGAAACCATCTGGTTTTGTTTTTTAAAAATGGGGAATATATCAATGGAACAGACTAGACAACGAAGAATTAAAAAATGGAACTCAATGACTCAGTATTTGATAAAATGGAAAACATGAATTACCTAGGGAAAATCCATATTTGATTAGAAACTGCTGGGAAACTTGCAAAGCAATCTGACAGAATTTGGGCTTAAATCCAACACCTTACACTATCTCCCACATTACATTCTAAATAAATACATGACCTTAACATTAAAGATCATATTATTAAAAACAATCAGAAGAGAAAGAGATCATATACCTTTCACAGCTATGACAGAAGACATATTCTTAAGCAAAGAAGAGATAAAAACAATTACAAAAATAAAATAATATTGATTATTTCAGACCAAAAAGTTTCTGAACAGATAAGAGCAATAATTAATGTACCTATGATAAGAAGGTAAGAAGATGAATGGGAAAAAAATATTTGTATCAAATTTATCTGATAAGGGCTTGGTATCCAAGATCTATATAAACACATATACACATATATATGCAAACATATACATGTATATGTATATGTGTACATATACATATAGATGATTAATGGTCATTACCCAATAGAGGGTCAAAATATATAAACAAACAGTTCTCAAAATAATAATTGCAAAGTTTTCTCAACTATATGAAAGAATGTTCCAAATCACTAATTATAAGAGAAATATAAATCAAAACAACCTGAGTTTTTACTTCACACCCCAAAATTATAATTGTCAATATTAGACTTATACTCCAAGAAAAGAAAAAAAGAAAGTCCCTGCATACATCAAAATATTTATTACAATATTTTTCATGATAGTAAAGTATTTGACACAAATTAAATGTCCATCAGTTAGGGAATAGCTAACCAAATTGTGGTACATGATTGTAATAGAATTGTATTGTGCTGTATGTGATGAATACAGAAAAGCATAGAAAGATCTATATGAATTGATGCAGAATGAAGTAAACAGACCTAAGAAAAAAGTACTAACTATAACACTATAAATGGAAAAAATCAAAAGTGAATATAACGGGGCAGCTAAGAATAGACATGGAAGATCCTGGGTTCAAATCTGGATTCAGATACTTTATAACTGTGTGACTCTGGGCAAGTCACTTAACCCCAAATGCCTAGCCTTTACTGCTCTTCTACCATGGAGCTGATACTTAATATTGATTCTAAGACAGAAGATAAGGGTTGGGTTTTTTTAAGTAAATGTAACAAAATGAGATAATATCCCCCAATTCACCTCTTCTTAAAGATGAGAAGACTGCAGGCTTTGAAAACATTGCATGTGTTTTTAGATTTTTTTCAATGCATCGATCAGTTGGGTTTGGGGGAGGGGGGCTGTTTCTCTCTAAAAAATACTATTTATTATAAGTGATGACTCTTTGGGAGAGGAAGGGGAAGAGAACTGTGGAATAACTTTGATTATGTAAGAAAGAGAAGATATCAATAAAAACTTGTTTTTAAGATTAAGGCACCTAAAATAAAAAGGAAAGAAGTAGGTCAGGAAAAAAACAGCTTTACCACTAATATTTATAATAAATATTTCTCAACAAAAATCTATAAGTTTGACACTGGGATTAACTCTCCCCTCACCCACTTTTAGATTTAATCACCAGAAGTTTATACACCCCACTTATCCTTAAGTATGGGGAGGTCTGTGACCCACTTGTGCTATAGTAGGTGACAAATCAGAAATGACTGACTACCCCCTGGACAGGCCTAAGCAAAGCTAAAGCTACAAGTCCACATAAAGTGGAAGGAATGCACAAGAAGTGATGCAAAGAAGTATCTTTAAAAACAGTGGCAAATTCCTGTGAAGTCAGTTCTTTGGAATTCAGAGTTGGAGTTGGAGGCTGGTGAAGGCTCTGCTTCATGGACCTGAGACTCTGAAATTTGGTGAGACTGTTCTTGAATCTCTCCCTTTGAACTACTAGGTGGGTAAGTGAAAAGGTTGACTCTTTTTCCTGGCTTTCTGGAGGAACTAGCCTCCAAAGTTGTCTCCTAACCTTTTTGGAGAAGGCCTCATGACCAGAACCCTTGCTTAGTTTACCTCTGGGCCCCACTTTGCTGGGACCTCTGAAGCCCTGCCTGGTTTGGACCTGGAGTAATTATCTATACTCTCTCTCATTTCCTTACTTTCACTCTTTCTCCTTTTGTAAATAAACTACCATAAAAAGTCATCCTGACTTGAGTAATATATTTTCATCGACCACATTTTTACGCATTTAGTCCAACCTTTAATTTTTAACCCTTACACAAGGAACTCTCATCAATTTATTTTAGATCCATTTTCAAATAGATAAGTGGTCAAAGACTATGAATAAGCCTTGGACAAAAAAATATGTCATTAATACTTGAAAAAGATCATTCAAACTTTCTAATAGAGAAATGCAACTGAAAATAGCTCTAAGATATTTCATACTTTTAATTGGAGAAGATATTTTAAAATTATATAACTCAAGGCTAGTGGGCTATGGAGAAATTAAAAACATTGTTATATTACTAGCGAAGGTTTTTTTTTTCTTAAAGCAATATGGTATTATAAGATAAGTGCTTTAGAACTATTCATACCCTTCAGTCCTCTGATCCCACCACTAGAACTAGGAGTTTGCATAGCTCAATGATTAGCCACGGCAGACATGTCATAGTGGAAAGTTATTACAAAAAGTGATCCACATGAGAAGGAAAGAGTGAACCACTCCAGTATCTTTGCCAAGAAAACTCCATGGACTGTATTAAAATGATAAAAGATGAACCCTTCAGGTTGGAAGGAGTCTAATACATTATTAGGGAGGAGTGGAGGACAACTACAAGGAGCTTCAGAAAGAATGAAATGGCTGGACCAAAAACAAAAGGAAACTCAGCTAAGGATATATCTAGTGATAAAAAGAATCAATATTGCATAAGAACCTGAAAAGTAAGATCTGTGAAACAATGTAAGCAAGTCATGATCAAATAGGAGATGGAAAGATTAAACTTCAACTTTGACATCTTGGGCATCAATAAACTTAAAGGGATAGGAATAAATGAAAAAAAAATGGTAAGGACTTACCAAAAGTAGAAGAGATTAAGAAGAGGTTGAGAAAATATACAGAAGCAGTATACAAGAAATATTTTAACATCATTGATAACCTTAATGGTCTGGTTCCTGATCTAGAATTAAACATCTCAGAGAATGAAGTCAAGAGAGCCTTAGGAAACATTGCTAACTATAAGACTAATGGAGGTGAAAGAACTACAGCTGAGCTATTTAAAATCCTAAGAGATAATGCTTTTAAGTGCTGTATACAATACACCAATATCTGGAAAACTTAGCAGTGGTCACCAAATTGGAAAAGTTCAGTATACATCACAATCCTAAAGAAGGGCAATGGCAAAGAATGTTTAAGTTACTAAACAACTGCACTCATTTGACACCCTAGCAAAGTAATAATTGAGACTTCAGCAGTATGTGAACTGAGCATTACCAGAAGTACAGGCTTAATTTTGAAATGGCAAAGGAACAAGAGACCAAATTAACAACATCCTTTGGATCTTGGAGAAAGCAATAAGTTCCAAAAAATATCTACTTCTGCTTTATTGACTACACTAAAGCCTTTGACTGTTTGAACTACAACAAAATGTGGCAAGTACTCAAAGAGATGGGAGTACTAAATTATCTTACTTGTTGTCTCCTAAAGAACCTATATGTGGATCAAGTTAGGACTAAACCAAGAACTGCTGATTGCTTTAAGATAAGGAAAGGAATATGAAAAAACTGTATATTGTCGACTGAACAACAACCAACAACAACTATGATCTTTTTTCATTCTTATAGAGTAAAAAATTATCTCTCTTTGAGATAATTTAAAAATTGATTCTCAAGTGTGTTTGAATTCTCCCTCCAAGCTTAAATTTCCTCAGTATTTATTTGGTCATGTCTGACTGATCTTCTCAACATTTTCTTTTTAAGAGAAATTACCTTGACTATCAGATACTTAAGTAATAGAATCTAAAATTGGTGGTCATGTTATCATTACTAATGAGAATAGATAATTATAGAATAATAATGCCTGAAATTGATATAATACATTATCTTATTTAGACCTCAAAACAAACCTATGAGGAAAAAACTATAAACACTGCTATTTACATTTTATAAATGAGGAAACTGAGTTTCTGAATAACCACCTTATACAATGCCTTCATATAGTAGATAATATATAAATTTGAGTTATTATTATTACCTATGGTCATAAAACTAGTAGCCATCAGAAGTGGAATTTGATTCTGGGTCTTCCTATCTTCAAATTCTGCATTGAATCTATCACAGGATGGTGACATTAATTTTATTTCAGATATATTACACTTCTTTTAGGACTTACATTTCTAAGGGGGAAGGGAGAGAGAACACATTTCCTTATACAGACTCAGAGTTAGTCACTCCTGAATCTTACATTTGTAACCCCACCTTCAGGTCCCACCATTATGGCATCTTTCACTTGGGGCCAGCTTTTACCATCTCTCACCCTGGTGCCTATAGTGACATAGGTAGAATTTTCTGGAGAGTGAACCCTCCCTCCTGGCACAACTGTACCTACAGTTAGACTCCCCTCCATGACTATGTCACCACTATCCCCCAAGATCTCACCATTAGACTGTCCTTTGTGCTACTACCATTTCCTACTCACACCTGGACCAAACTGTTGTTTTCCCAGGTGAAAAGTTTTTTGTTTGTTTTTTTAATTTTTTTTTAATTCGGAATATTTTCCCATAGTTACATGATTCATATTCTTTCCCTCTTCCCCACACTCCTGCCCTCCCCATAGCTGACATGCAATTCCACTGGGTTTTACATGTATCATTGATCAAGACCTATTTCCATATTATTGATAGTTGCACTAGGGTGATCATTTAGTATCTACATCCCCAATAATATCCCCATCAACTCATGTGTTCAATGAAAAGATTTTTAATTATAGCTCTATGAACTTCTCTATACATAATTAAACAGGTCCTTGGATGTTAGACTTAGTCTGTCACCAAAACAATACTTGAAACTTTTCTAGCTTAATAGAATCTGCTAGAACTTTGCACTCTGAAATTGTTATGCAAAGCCTTTGAAACAGTTACCTCTACACAACACTGAGACAATCCATGCTTGTGAATGACTCAATAACTCCTTCTGCTTATTTTGATTCCCCTCCTTTTATGGTCAAAACTATTCCCCTATCATCTCTCTGGATTTAAGCAGGAACTTCAATAATTCATTCAATTTCAACAAGAAGCTAACTTCATGGCAATACCTTTTTTTGTTCTGGATCTGGATTTTTATCTCTGTATGGAACTGCCAGTATTAGAAACAAAATCCTTGATGCAAATCAGCAAATCCTTTGTAATTTAAAACCCTTGAGAGTTGCCTGGGGCACTGAAAGCTTGAGGGACTAGTCATACAAACATATATGTCAGAAGCAAAACTTGTAACCAAAGGTTCCTTTCCACAAGGCTGATTCTCTATCTACTACATCATGTTTTTATTGTTGTTCATTAGTTCAGTCTTATCCGCCTTTTTGTGATCCCATGGACCAGAGCATGCCAGGCCCTCCTATCCTCTGCTATCTCCTAAAGTCTATCCAAGTTCATGGTCATTGCTTCCATGACACTATCTATCCATCTCTACTATCCCTTTCTCCTTTTTCCTTCAATGTTTTCCAACATCTGGATCTTTTCCAATGATCCCTGTCTGTTCATTATGTGACCAAAGTACTTAAATTTCAGCTTCAGTATTTGACCATCCAATGAATAGTCTGAATTAATTTCTTTAAGTATTGGTTGACTTGATTTGATCTCCTTATTGTCCAAGAGATTTTCAAAAGCCTTCTCTTCACCACAATTCAAAAGCATTAATTCTATGGTGTTCAGTTTTCCTTATAGTCCAACTCTCATAGCCATATATTGTTCCTGGGAAAAATAGTAACTTTGATTATATGGACCTTTGCTGACAAGGTATTCTCTGATTTTTAAGTATGCTGTCCAGATTTGTCATAGCTTTCCTTCTAAGGAGCAAGAATCTTTTACTTTCATAGCTGCAGTTGTCATCTATGGTGATTCCAAAAATATAAAATCTGATACTGCTTCCCTTCCTTCTCCCTCTATTTGCCAGGAAGTGATGGGACCAGTTGGCATGATTTTAGGCATTTTTGGTTTTGCTTTTTAATGTTAAACTTTAAGCAAGCTTTTACACTCTCCTTTTTCACCCTCATCAAAAGGCTTCTTAATTCTCCTTCACTTTCTGCCATCAGAGTGGTATTGCATATCTGAAATTATTGGCATTCTCCTGTAAATCTTAATTCTAACTTTTAATTCTTCCAACCTGGCATTTTACATGATGTAGTCTGAGTACAAGTTAAATTAATGAGTTGAAAATATATAATCTCTCTTTAAAGAGAATGGTTTCATAAACAGTGACTCAAAGCTCATTTGCATTGACTCTCCTCTTTGGTAGAGACTGATTATTCAATGCTCATGCCCATATGTGAAGTGTAGTTGGTAAGAGCTTAGGAGAGGAGAAAGATGCTAGCCTTCTGGATTCCAGCTTCAAAAGAGAAGACACATAAGCAATTTCTACCAATGAGGAGAGTGCAAATAAAATAGTGACAGGAAGTGATGCTACTCAATGAAAGGTAATATGTTTGCCTTGAAAAAATAGAACAAATTCTTCCTCTCTGTGCATCTCTCTTTTTTATCTCTTCCCATTACCTCTTGTCTATACCTGTCCTTCAGCAGTATAGAAACACCAAAGCATAATACACAGCAAGAATAATTAGCTAAATCAGAAACTAAAAAATACACTAAAATAGAAACTACCAGGTGGTGTGTTGAGGTAAGTTGTTTTTCTCTTCCCACCATCACCACATGGCAGTCTTCCCAGTAACATTCTCAAGCCAATATACCATCTCTCCCCTTCAGGACAGTATTTCCCTACTCTAAAATAAGGGCATATATCTTCCCAGTTATCCCTCACATATTTTCTAGTTCTTGACCCATGCACAAAATGCCTCTTTATGGTTCTGAATTTTATTTTTTTTATCCTATCAAGTTTATCCTATCCACAAGAATTTTAGCCAGACTTTTCAAATCCCACCTGCTAAATAAAGTCTTCTCTAAAAACAATACACATGATTACAACAATGTAAATGGAAAGGGGGAAAAAAGGAATGTTGTAAAATTATAATGACCAAGAAGGTTGGCCCTAGAATAAAATCGAGAAAACAGAGAGGTAAGGGTCCATAGATGTGGACTACATTGCATATAATGTCTTATTCCAATGGTTTTGCCAAACTATGTTTTTTTTTCTTTTTTTTTAATTCTTTGTTTCAAGGTAAAAGGAAAGAAGGATATATTCAGAAATGAGGCCAATGTAAAATCAAATATCTTTTTTTAAAAAAACATACCAAAAATTTAGAAGCTTTAAGATCATAAAACTAAAGATTTAGGGCTGAAAGTAACCTTAGAAACCATGAAGTTCAGCCCCAAATTCATTTTACAGATAAGGAAACTGAAGCCTAAAGAGATTAAGTGATTTACCAAGGATCCCCTGACTTAACTACCAGGATAAGGGTCTTTTATCCCTTGATTCTTGAAGCTAATTATTTCCTTTCCTATGGAATCCATATTACTTTCACAAAAGTATAAAAGGTCAAACAAAATGCCAAACCAGAAAAAAAGAGAAATTAAAATTTTAAACCATAAAATCAACCTCAAAGAAAATGAAGAGTTCCAAAGTACACGATGAACACAATGATCAATATTGGTACCCTGGTTAACATGACCTCTTATTAACTAGTAACAGCAGAGTATGGTGTAAGAAATAAAATGGATATAATCAGATAGATTTTGAAATATTATGGTTTTTAAAGATTTATTAACAGCCATTAGAAAAATGAAACCATGTGCCATATTAAGAGTTAGTTTGAAAGACCCACCATACCTCCACCACTATCCTGCTTCCTATCCTATCAAGTTTATACTATCCACAAGAATTTTAGCCAGGCTTTTCACATCCCACCTGCTAAAGAAAGCCTTCTCTAAAAACAATACGCATGATTACAACAATGTAAAGGAGCATGTGCTCTTCCAGGCACATTCTTTTTATTCTTCTCTCTACATTATTACACTTCCTGTTTATGTGATTACACAAGAGGAATCATGGGAAATGTAGCTTGAAAGAGCCCTAAATGTCCACAGGAAGTTTAGATCAGGGACCTCAAAATTAGTTCAAGAACCCCCCAAATTTCCAATATCACAATGGTTACATATATAATCATTTAAAACTACTTTTAAAAAAAACTACTTCTTAGGATTCATTGCTTAACTGTCTAAGACATTGAAGGATTATTTATGTTTTATTTTGTTTGTTCTATATTGGTTTTGCTTAGGAAAGTATATGTCTATAATTTTTTAGATAAAGCAATGACTGGATTTTTTTTAAACCCTTAACTTCTGTGTATAGGATCCTAGGTAGAAGAGTGGTAAGGGTGGGCAATGAGGGTCAAGTGACTTGCCCAGGGTCACACAGCTGGGAAGTATCTGAGGCAATGACTAGATTTTTAATATCTACACATTTGCATATACATACTATTGGCTAAACCTCAAATATGAAACTTTTGCTATCTAGTACATAGAAGTAAAATGTGCTAAAGTTAATTTTAAATTTTAGTTAAATACAAGTTAATTCCTTTTGCTTCAGATAGTTTCTCTCTTATCATTTCTCTAGACTCCTTCATAAGATCCAGGATTTCCTTGGAGCCAAAAGCCAAGAGCTCTACAATTCCTTTTGAGGAATAACATAAAAAGAAAGAAGCATTTTTAGCCTGGGAAAGAGAACAAAGGAAAGAATAGGAAGAAGGCCACCTGGAGAAACAAAAATCAATTCATCTTCTAACTGAATTTCCAAGATCTAAAAATGGGCTCAGACATATAAAAACTGAGTGTAAATTTAAAATACTTCTTGAATAGTAACTTTCAAAAAAAAAACTTTGCAAAATAAATCATTTGTTGCTTATAGCTAAGATGCTAAATGAAACACTGACATTAAATTTCTCTATTATTGTAACATCCATGATCTTAAGTGGGGTTAAAGCTGCCTCACAGAATTCCACAGTACCCCCCAGAACTCCAGGAGAGGGGACAGTTGGGGCAGTTAAGAACCTGGGTATAAAAAGCCAAGACACCCAACTTGCAAAGGGGAGGGGTAGGTGTCAATAGAATTCTTTCTCCTCCCCCTCCTAAGGCAGTTGAAGCTGAACAATTTTAACTGAATCCCCTTTAGTTCAAGTAATGGAGGCTGAACAAGCTTGACTAATCCAGGGTTAAATTGGTAGATAGATAGGAACTGATCCCACTGAGATTAGCAACTTCCACTGTTTAAAGATAATTCCCTAAACCCTAAGATAGATAAAAGGTTCAAGTTGTCTTCTCAATGCAGCAGACTTGCTCTCTGGACAACAGCCGTTCCAGTGCTTGCTTAGATGAAGTTTTTGCTTAGGTAATGTATATTGATGGTAAGTATAGCCTACTTTAACTTTACTCGGGCTCTCAAATCCAACTAAGAAAGGGATTTATTAATTTCAGGAAAACAGAGAGAGGGGAGGTGGATTTTAGGAATGAAGAAGAGGTAAGCTATCTAAAATCTCCAATAAACTTGTTGGCTTCACTTTCCCCAAAGGGGAAAGTGCTTTGAATAACTTAACTTTTATCTCACTCACTAACTAACCTTTCTCCTAATGTAATGCTACTAAGTTTAAGATGGTGAAGGTAACTTTGATTGAAGATCTGTTTGAAATAGAGATTAGTTGAGAGCCTGTAAGTGAGGTCATTTTTCCAGTGCTCACAGCCTGGTATAGTCTCTGTGGAGTAAACTAGTCAAGTAACACTCTGCTCCCTGAGGTCAGAGATGAACTAACAAAAAGAGCAACCTAACTCTCCTTCCCAGCCCCTTGAACCCAAAAAGGAGTGTCTAAAGTGTCCTTGCAAGTTGGGTATCTTGGCTTTTATACCCAGGTTCTTAACTGCCCCAACTGTCCCCTCTCCTGGAGTTCTGGGGGGCACTGTGGAATTCTGTGAGGCAACTTTAACCCCACTTAAGATCATGGATGTTACAATTATCTCTAAGAGTGTTTTTCAAAATATGTCAATGATATAATTGCTTGAATAAATGTGACATATTTATTGTTTAGTTTCCCAGTACAGCATTAACCACAATATTAGGAACTGTTTTTTTTGTTGGAGGAGTTATAAAAAGAAGCATGGCATAGGAGATTGAAAGCTCACCTTGGAACGAGGAAGATCTGGCTTCAAGTCCTGCCTCTGGTGCATACTGGTTATGTGTCTCTGGATAAGTTATTTATTCTCTCCATTTTTCTAGGCAACTCTCTAAAACGAGATATATCAAGGAAGATGGTGACCTATGTTACTTATGTGGTCAAAATTTCTTGATTACTATTTCTCATCAGGAAATAGATCCATCTGAGTATAAGACATTGCTAGATAATACAATATCTCCATCAGTACAGGGATTTCCCTAAACCAGTGAAATCATAGGTGTAATAAGGGGATTAAGCTAGTATGGTAATAAAGTGGTTGTAATACGGGAATAGGCTAGAGGTAATAGGGAAATTAAGGCAGAGGTAAGGTTGTAATAGGGGATAAGGCAAGGTAAGGGACTAAAGGTAGTGTGAATAGGGGATAAGGCACTGTGGTTTGTGGATTCCTAAGGCAGTAAAGTGGATAAGGAAGTTACAGTGGTGAAGGTGGTAGGAGAAGTAAGGGAATGACTGAGTTTAGGGAATATAAACACAGAGGTATAAAGAGTTGCAAGGGAGAGGATGAGGTAGTTGGGCAGGCAGCTGCAGCCTGGGAGACACAGACTGGAACACAGGTTTGAGACACTAAAGGGAAACAGACTGAGCCCTTCAAGTAGGAAGGGCACTTCTACAGACAAAGGTTAGGGCCAGCCAAGAAAGGCTTGAAACTGACTACAGGGCTTTCTAGTCAGTTTCTCAGGTTCACAAAGGAAGAGTTCAGAGGAAGTATTGAGATTATACTTCCTCCAAAATGGACGCCTCCAATTCCCTTCAGGACCCAGAGACAATATTATTCCTTTCTCCCCTTCTCCCTCTCTTATCAATCAACTAATGAACTAGCCAAAGGTTTGATTAAGTGACAAACAGGGTTTGTTGAATTTTAGGGTTGATTGGAAGGGATGGAGGGATACAAGGTAACTCTAACAGCCGCCTAGAGAAAGCTTCAGGTGGGGGAGGGAGACAGGAATGTGAGACTGAGAAAGGACCTGCCTAACTCAGCCCCGAGAGGTTCTGTAGCCTATAGGGTTAGGTAAGTTGGATACAATGATTCAAGAGATAATTTGTAACAAGGGTAAGCCCTATTTGACTATGGGGAAACTAAATCTACGCAGTCTAAAAGCTAACACCGAGATCTACCCTCCTTTCAAATCCCACAGAAATTTAGGAAAAGAAAATGATGATTGGGAATAGGGGAGGTTAGGGAGATCCAAAGGAAATAGTTAAGCTAACAAATTTTAAGAGAAAAGCTACAGAATATAGGCCAGGTTTTCAGTCCAAAGAATAGAGCTCAGTTGACCCTTCTACTCTCATCGAGTCTCCAGGGTCAACTGACTAACCTCAGGATTCTGAACTCTTTTCAACTGTCAGAAACTCTGCAGTAAGGCTTTGCAGGGCTAATATGCACCCTTTTTCACTACATAGGTCTAGTGCCTATCTCTTTTGTCTATGGGGCATTTAAAGGGTTATTATGTAGAATTTGAGTTAGATGTTATCTATTTTGCCCCAGAAGGAAAAACTGGGGATAATGGATGGAAGATAGCAAAAACACATCTAGTCTTGGTACTATAAAAAAAAATTCTTAACAATGAGCTTCCCTCCCCTCCAAAAAATGGATTAGGAATATACTGCTTCTGGAGGTAGAGAGAGGGTTCCTCCTCACTATAGTTCTTCAAGTGGGACTGAATGACCATTTGTTGTGGATATTGTAGAGGGGATGCTAACTCAGGTAAAGGTTGTACTAGATGTCTTTTGAGATCTCTTCCAACTCAATGTCTGTCATTCTCTAATACCCTTAGTATAGATTCCTGGCATTTTAAGCCCTCCACTTCCTAGTCTTATCTTACACTCTTAAGTTCAGTCAAATTGGACTTATTCCACCTGTTCTTGGGACCAGTCATTCCAACTCTTGCCTTTGTGCCTTTGCTTAGGTAGTCAATCCCTGGGATCTCAGATTCCCTTGTTATTATTCTTCAGTCACTCTCAGTCCTATCTGACTCTTCGTGACTCCATTTTGGAGTTTCTTAGCAAAAATACTAGAGTGGTTTGCTATTTCCTTCTCCAGCTCATTTTACAGATGAGAGACTGAGGCAAACAGGTTTAAATGACTTGCCCAGGGTCAGACCACTAGTAAGAGATTGAGGCTGGATTTGAACTAAGGAAAATGTCTTCCTAACTCTAGGCTTAGAGCTCTATCCACTGTGCCACATAGCTGTCCACTTAGATTCCCTATCCTTCAAAACATAGTGTAGGTGCCACCTACTAAATGAGGCCTTTCTTGAGTCTTGTGATTGAAATTATTCTCTCTCCTATTTGAAATTACTTTGCATAATGTTTTATATACAGCAGTTTATATTTACTTTCTGGATTCATGTTGTTTTCTCCAGTGGTTAGTAAGGTCCTTAAATGCAGGAACTATTTTTTGTCTGTCTCCCCAGTACTTAACACAGTGTCTGGTATACAGTATGCACTTAAATGTGCTGAATTCAATTCTGGTTAGCTTTGGCAATCAAACTCTAGCTGTGTTACTGGGCAAGTCACTTAAAATTACTCAGCCTCAGTTTCCTTAATATGTAAAATGAGTATAAGAATAATACCTACCTCATAGGGTTGTTAGCAAACCAAATGAGATATTTCATTTGATTCGTAAACCTAAAGCACTACAAAATGTTAATTATTATTATCTGAAGACTAGATTAAAAATGTGTTCTAAATATAATCAAAATGATCATTCTCAGTGTTATCTAGTTGATAAGCTAACAAATGAAGAAGAAGCATGAGCTGGGAGGAGAGAGAGAGACAGAGAAATGGCCTCACAGTTAAGACCTGGGTACATATCCTGCCTCTACACCCATACTGTGGGGTCTAGGACAAATCATTTACCCTCTCAATTTTCCTGCATAACTATTTCAAATTATGAATTGAAGAGAAGCTGATAACATGCCTTACCTACACAGTCACAATCTTGATTACCACTAGACTTCAGAGAATGACTCCAAGCACAAGACATTCTTTGATAACAGTGCTTACTCTTTAACCACAATAAGAAAGAACTATACAAGTTTGCTTTTCCAAACATCCTTCAGAATTCTTCTATTTATTCACTACTGGTTTTATTATCAAATTATATTTCTTTTGAGACTAATAATAATTCAGACTATGAAGTCCTGACAGAAGAAACTCTGCAATGATAGCGCTTGCTCAGGTCAAACAGCATCTCTCAGGCTGATACAAAACATCTACCTAAAATGAGTTGCCTGTAAACATTTATTTTTTTTGTAATTTTTACCTTACTTGCCTTAAAGGGAGCAATCGTAGGGTCTTAGTTCCAAATACCTCTTCCTGGGATGCAAACTATTCCAGGGTCCAGAGAAGAAACACGAAATAATTAGAGTCTCATAGAACAACCTTTTCTTCTTAGTAATATCATTAAGAGATGTTACATGATGTAGCAGAAAGGTTACCGGGTTAGGAGTCAGCTGACTTGAATTGGAATCCTGGCTCTCCTCAACCTTAGGCAAACCACTTGTGCTCTCCAATGTCAATTTCCTCATCTATAAAATAGGGATAATAATACCCTCACTTCCTATTTAACAAAGTTGTATGCCAAATGGGTTAACTGTGACAAATGTTTGATGCCAAACAGGTTTCATTCCACTTGTTTCTAGTATGCCTCTCCCAAATATTGGTTGATGTGTGTTCATGGAATGTTAATTAACTTCAATAGTAGCCTAAGCAAAACATAATAAGGAAAGTGAATTTCCTGTCAAAGAACATTTTATTATTCATTCCAAAGCTAAACTCAAATTATTTTTGGATTGCTCATGTGACCTCTCTCTTACATTAGTGTAGTTAAGACTTCATCTAAGCTCTTTGTAGGCAGATAAAAAGTACTGCTTAAGGTCTATATAACACCTCACATGGTTTTAATTAATATTTAACAACTATCAAATCACAAATTACTTTTTAAAAATTCTTCACCTGATAGTTTATTTTCAACTATTCTATGAAGGAAGAACATGAACAAAAAGGAGAAGGCTGAGGGGAAAGAGAGGAGGAGGAGGAGAGGAAGAGAAGCAGGAGGAAAAGAGGGACAAGGAGGATGAGGATGTGGAGAAGGAAGATGGGGAGAGAGAGGAAGAAAGAAAGAAGGAAAGAAATATAGGAAGGAAGGAAAGAAATATAGGAAGGAAGGAAGGAAGGAAGGAAGGAAGGAAGGAAGGAAGGAAGGAAGGAAGGAAGGAAGGAAGGAAGGAAGGAAGGAAGGAAGGAAGGAAG